>NW_027449862.1:0-16129 GCF_964194025.1 Convolutriloba macropyga
CACACACCAACGCCATGCATGTGGGGTCCCCGTCATGCGGAATCAGGTGGATCGGGAAATGACGGATGCATAGAAAACGGAAAACCGAGCTTGCCATACTGCATTGTGCAGGAGTGTCTGTGAAATCCGACTGTTGTAAGGTACACACATACATAGTGTCTGTGAAAATCCTTGTCTCCAGAGTGGGCGGGTGCACGCATAGCAACCCGGCGCAACAACCCCTGTGTGTGCCTAACTGCGCGCACGTGTGTGTGTGTGTGTGTGTGTGTGTGTGTGCTTTGGGGTAGCACCTACTACAGTACTATCCTTAGGCCTTACGTTGTATTATGTTTTGACACTTTTGATCAAGGGGACTCACAAGCAAATCGCCCTCCGTACGGAATACACTGTCGTATTAGTAGTCGTGTTCTAACTAAAGGGTAGGAATTAATGGATTTTTTCCACCTCGTTTCTCCCTCGGGCGGAAAAACCTTTCGCGGTGTAGCGATATTTTGCGCACTGCAGTGCCTATTCAGGAAACAAAATCTACCAATGACACAGCAGAGCATGGCACGTACCACAGCCACTAAATGCAGTAAAAAGGCAGAGGGGAGACAAGTTACAGCTAACTGACTCCCCGCCTATTCAAACCTGCAGCCACCCGGCTGCAGCCCTGAGATCTCTCTCTCCTACCCAACTCACCTCTCACCCTGAAATTCTCTATCCACCGGCCGCAGATTACCGACCGGCGAACATGGTTGGCAAGAACAAAGGGAAAAAGAAGGGGATCCCTCCCCCTACCCCGCCGCGGGGCGCGGCGGGGCCCAGCAGAGGGGCCGCGGTGAGCGCAGCCGCCGGCCCTCCCCCTTTCAGCGGCCCGCGGCGGGTAACCCGCCAGCAGGCCAGCGCTGGTCTCTGTCCGTCAGGAGTTGACAGCCAGGAGTTCAGGGAGATGATGCTACACATCCAGGAGGAAGTGGAGTTAAACAGAGAGAAGAGCTCAGCCAAAAGGAAAGGCAAAGCAGCTGCACGCCAGAAAGAAAACCCTGCCCCAGCAGCTTCCGGCTCAGCCACATCAGAGGCCCGGCCAGAGGACTCCAGTAACCTCGCGGTGCAGCCTAGCCTGCATAAGCTGCAGCAGGACCTGGACCTGAAGAAAGCAGAGAGGGACAGAAAGATGGCGGAGCTGAAGATGATGGATGAAGAGTGCCTGGCAGCGGAGGCAGAGCTGCACAGGCAAGCCAATGGAGGCTTGCTCAGAGCCTCACCTGGGCTCCACACCATGGGCGATGCCCCCACAGCCGGAGCGGCCGCCGGAGGACAGACAGGCACACCGACAGCCGCCCCAGCTAAGGACCCTACCGGCCAGCCGGAACTCGATCCCGAAGGTAAACCTCCCGACTCCATCCCTCCTGGCAAACGGTTTAGCTATCTGAGCCGCGATCAGCGGCCCGAGTTAGTTAAACCGGCCGAGCGATGCAGCTGCGAATTTCTACTCCGAGAGCGAACCCGACCTGCCCTACTCTAGGGCCCTAATAACCTGCCGGCCCGATAGTCAGCTAATACCTCGGCAGGCGTCCGGACCCTAAGCCCCTTACTGTCCGACCGTCAATATTTGCAATATTCCGAATATCGAAAATATTCGCAAATTCCAATATCGACCGCGTTAATTGTCCCAAACGAATTACCGCGGCCGCCGGGCCCTGCTATACCGGTCCGGCACCTACGCGCGATTTACTCGTAACCCGCGCGAGATACACGACGCTTACGCGCCGCGTAGCACTAACCCACAAGCCGCTAGCAGACAACCGGCAAGAGTACAGCCAATCACACGAGTATAGAGTTAGAACGCTCACTCAGCGCTAGCCGCCTGCGTCAACCCCGCTCCGTATAGTAGCCTGCGCTACACAGCAGCGCCTGCGGTGACAAACCGGAGAGAGCATACTCTCTAGCCTTCGGGCAGCTCGCGCCCGCAGAGCAAGCGCTCTAGCGTGGCCGCATACAGCATCAGAGCAAGCGCTCCCCCCCACTAGTCCAAGCGGACAGCATCAGGGCAAGCGCCCGCACACCAAAGCAGCCCCACGGGCCCGCTCACCGCAGCAACCCTCTCTTTACGCCCCGAGCGTAACGGCTAACCGCGCATGGCGTTCCCCAGAGGAGCCCATCCGGAAGAGGAGAGCCATCGCCGCACTCCCGCAGCCAGAGCAGCTACAGCCGCAGGCCCCCGCTGACCCGCTGACAGGCCAAACAGGCCCGCTCGTGCTCGCCCCAGCAGCCCTGATGGGCTCAGCAGCATTCACGGGAGCCAATTTCCCGGAACTGACCCAGCAGCCGGCCCCACAGCCACAGCAGCTGCTCCCTACCCTGCAGCCATCCCGCCCGCTGGAAGCCCCGCCAACAGCCCCTAGCGCGCATGCCGAGGCACAGCCCCTGCCCCGGAACCTCAGCTCTGCATTCCAGCGCATGCTGGACCCACTGCCCAGCACAGCAGGCGCGATCCTCCAGCCGACCAAAGGCAGCCAGGCGCCCGCAGACAGCACACCCAAGCTCCCGGACCTACAGATGCTAGCAGCGCCCGCGACTGCGCCAACGACAAAGGCCAGCCGCCCAGCCGCCCCCATCGACCTGCCGGACATCAAGACAATCGTCAGCAGCAAGCAGCTCGCAGTGATGGGCACCGACCTGGCAGACGGGAACACAGTCGCCCAGACCGCCAAGACCCGGATGATGGCTATGTTTCGCTCGACCCTGTTCGCAGCTTTCACTACAGCAGCCAGGGACCGCCAGATCCATCAGCGCCAGAATGAAGTGCTCTCGGCCTTCACCGACCTGACCCGCAAGGTCCTCGACATAGATCACGCCGTGAGATCGTACCACTTCTATGGCAGCGCAGACGAGACGAAGCATGCGGACTCCGTTTCTATCGGCCCGATACACGGCAACTTTCTGTTTGATACCATCATACAGATATGGACCGTCCCGGCCTGCGCAGGGGCCCTGGGAGAGTGGAATGCCTATTACCATTCTAAGGTTAAGCCCCTCCGGGAGAGCGTCGCAACAGCCATGAACAGCAGCGCTTCCCGCATCAGCTTCGCCCAGCTAGTGACCTACATGGAGAACTTCAGTACCCAGTTGCACACAGCAATCAACGGCTTCGTCCAGGAAGCCAACAAATTCGTGCGGGGTCATACCTCCCAGACGCATGCCACCTTCTCCTTGTTCGAGGCCCACGACGGCTGGCTGCACAAGCTGATGGGAGTCCTCCCGCAGACAGACTCCCGGCTGGGCCTGCACACAGGGCAGATCAGCACTCCGGACCCTGGGCACCTGACCCCGTTCCCTGGCGCCCGGCAGGCTCCCAGCGCCAGCATCCCTTCGTTTCAAGCTTATCTGTCAGCCTCCAGCCCGGCCAACCCGTGGACCCAGACGCAGCTGCCCCCCACCCCTTTCGGCATCTCCACCAACCCAGCGCCAGCGACACAGCCCGCCTGGTCCCAAGCAATGATCAGCGCCGCAGACGCCACCCCAGCGGAATCCGCATTCTCCGTCCAGCACCCGTCAGCCGCCCATCGCACCGTCTCGAAGAGAGCCAACAACCCTCAGGAGCTGGCTGCGAAAAGGCAGAAGCATCGCATGCAAGTGATGCAAGCTGGCGCCGCGCCCCACGAGCAGCAGCGCGTCAGGGCCCTCACAGACGGCGTCTGCATCAACCACATCCGCTACCAGCTGGGCTCCCGCCCGCAAGACTGCCGCTCCGAAGAGGAATGCCGCTTCGCTCACTTCTCCGTGGACGATCTGCTATCCTACGGCTATCCCAAAGCCACCATAGAGGCAGCCGCCGCCGCCGTCTCGCGCAAACCCGGAGGAAAATGATCGCGGGGAACCCCCCCCCCCCCCCCCCTCTTCTCCTCCCGTCTCTCTCTCGCAGCTCCCGCAGCCACCCACGGCAGCAGTAGCTGTAACAATAACCGTTGACACCCTTGGCCATGCCGCTGTCCCGCGCAGGGCCCCCGCAGAATTTGTCCCCGCCCCCGGCACACCTGCTTGCCCATGCGCAAAGACGCACAGCCTGGGACAAGTTCCGCAGCGTCCGTCGCAGACTGCGCACCGAGGACCAGCAGGACCTCATCATCAGAGCCCACCTTGCAAATTGGGCAGCAGCACGCCTGCTGGAGGAAGCCCGCGCCGCAGGCAGCTTCCCAGTCGTCCCGCTCCGCTGGTACAAGCCCTCGGACACCCTCGAGTCCGCAATCCGCGCCTTCGACTACGAGTCCGACCCAGAGGAGGAAGTATACTTCCACAGCCTGCCCCTCGACACGGCTCTCGAGACGCTCGAGCATCAAACGCACAGCCTGCTCCTGACCTCCGCCCAGCTGGAACGCGTTACCCAACGCCCGCATCCCAGCCCCACCATCCGAGACTCCTGGCTTCCCCTCGTCCGAGCCGTAGAGACGCTAGAAAGCGCCCGGCACCAGACAGAAGTCATAGTCCGTAACCCTAAGCAGGACTACGCCCAGCTACCCCCGGGTGCGGCAGTCGCAGCGCCGCCATCAGCGGCCCGCTCGCGCAGAGCAGAACCCTTCGCCGCCCAGGCTCCGCCAACCGACGCCGCCCTCGCACAGGAGTTTCAGCACGCGCTCCAGCTCCCGCTCCCAGACATTAGCCACCTTCCCCCCATGTTTTCCCCGGAAGAAGTAGGCGCCGCCACATGCCGCTGGTTTAGAGAGGCCTAGTCCCTGTGCCAACCAGCCCGTGTAATGACACCTAACCGCCAATGTGTCCGCATGTCCAGGCGACGCAGCCCAATTGCATCAAGAGCTGTTCCGCGGGCCAGTGTCAGGAGTCGCGATCACCCGCCTGCAGGACCTGCAGCGCTACGGCAGATATAGACTGCTGCCCTCTCAGTCGCAGCGCGTTATCGACATGGCAGGCGCTATCGGCTCGTTCCCCCTGTCCTGTCTTCAAGCCGGCCTGACTCTTAGCCGGTATCAGTCCGTAGAGGTCAACCCCGTCTCCCGAGGAGTGCTAAAAGCCAATATCCCCGTACTCCGCCACACCTTCCCCAACCAAACCAGCGATGCGACATTCGCAGCCTTTGACGAGTCCGTCCCCCAGGACCTATTCATCGCAGCCCGGTCAGCCATGCTGTGGCTGCAGGAGCAGACAGAGCTGCCGACCCTGGCGTCTATCACCGCTCCATGCGTCGGAGGTTCGGTGGCCGGGGCTGGCCGGGGCGCAGGCACGCCAGTCGGGGCAGTGTTCCTGCCAGCCCTCACCATCGTAGGATTCATTATGGAGGAGTATAAAGCCAGAGGGCAGCTCGTCCCCGGCACCGCCCCGTGCGGCTGGTTCCTCGAAACCACGGAGATTAAGCCCTCCGATCACCGTCCAGCAGTCCTGGAGCTGGAAGAAGCTTACGCCACAGCCCTCGGCGCCAAAGCCGTCGATAACGCAGCGTGGCGGGGCTCCACCGCTCACAGGCGAGCCCAGGTGTACACCAACATCGGCCTCGCCCAGGACTGGCCGACCATGAGCGCTCAGCCGCCCATCGCCCCGTTCATTCCCCTGCAGGATATCCTCCGCCACGGAGAGCGCGTGCAGACATGGCAGCCCAGTTTTCACGGCCCAGCGCAGCCCCCCAACGCCGCAGGCAAGCCGCTGGTCGTATACCCCAAGCACCTGCGTACAGCAGGCTCGCATCAATGGAGAGCAGCCACCCTGACCCCGCAGCAGCTTCAGTCGGCGCGATACAGAGCAGACCCCCTCAACGGCTGGGGACACGGGCCAGGCGTCACCTGGTACCAGGGCACATTGGCCGTCCCGACTGCCACCCAAGTGGAAAAATCCATGGGCTATCGGCCAGGCTACACTGCCGCCTACGTCCCCTACCACCCAGCCACCCCGATCTCGCAAGTGCCAAGACTGCCCCTCGCAGAAGGGGACAGGGTCGCTCGACTAGGGGACGCGTGGGACCCGAACGCTTGTACGTTTGCCATCATCGATCGCATCGCAAGCTCAGCCCGGATGCCAGCCCCCCAGACTCGGCCCAGCAATAAGCGCCCCCGTCCGCCCGTGCCCGCTCCGAGCTCAACGCCGAAGCGCCCTCGCGCCTCCGGCCGGCCAGCGCCCGCCGCACCCGCAGCAGCACAGGAGCCCAGCCCAGACCCGCAAGCGCCCGCAGACCTCGCCCTGGACGTCGGGACCCTGCAGCATGAAGCCGCAGCATGGGCAGAAGAGCCCGTGGACTCGGACGACTCATGGCTGCTCGAAACCGAATTCCAGTCCTGCGGCATGAAACCCGTGCTGCCGCCCAAGCCAGAGGACAGGCAGCCCCCACCTCGCCAGAGCGTCGTCGCCACGCTGAAACCCGGCTCCGCACCCATGGCAACCGCGCGCTACCAGCTAGACAGCGCCTTCCGCTTCCTCGAGCACCTCCGCGCCAAGACCTTACCTGCGGAAGCGCTCCTGCCCGACGCAGAGTTCCAGCAACTCGTCATTGACCGCCTAACCAACCCGGAGAGCCAGTTCCGCCCCGGCAACGTGCACGCGCATCGCCGCCTCTGGCACGAGTTCCTGACCGAGACTCAAGGCCCGCAGTCTACCCAGCAGCCGCACGTCAAACGCGTCTTACGCGTCCTGGAGCACGGCGTTCAGCCCCAGTGGGTTAACCCCTCAGCCGCGTCGCAGCAGCTGCACCCCAAGTGGGCGGCGCGTATGCACACCATGCGTAAACTCCTCGCCCGCTTCTACCCCGAGGCGCGCGTAGACGAGCTCATGAGCGGTGACGCCCCAGGCCAAGTCTGCCTGCCCAACCTACGCAGCTGTGACAGCCACACCGAGTTCGTCACAACAGAAATCCATGAGCTGCTGCGCTCGGGCCGCATCCGAGAGTGGTGGTGGCCGGACGGTCAGCCGCCTACCTGTATCCTGCCCCTAGGAGTAGCGGTGCGCGCCATCACAGGCAAGCTGCGCCTGATCTTCGACGGCAGGTATATCAACCTATTCGCAAAGTACGTCCCCTTCAAATACGAGTCCCTCGCTGACATCCTGGACTATACCAGCAAAGGTAGCTGGGCATCCGTGTCCGACATCAAGGCCGGCTACCATGCTCTCCTCCTCCCGGAGCTCAGCCCGTTCATGGGCATCTACTGGCAAGGCACAGTTTACGTCTGGACGGTGCTCCCGTTCGGCTACGGCCCCGCCTGCCGCATCTTTACGGAGGTCACTTCCGCCATGTTCAAGCCGCTCCGCGCCGCCGGGATCGCCCTGACATCCTACATCGACGACAGGTTCTCAGCTAATCCCCAGGCAGCCGTCTGCAAGCTCGAGGTCCTAGCCCAGTTCGCCGTCATGGCAGCCCTGGGCTGGTACGTTAACGCAGCCAAAAGCGTCATCACCCCGAGCCAAGACGTCGAGTTCCTCGGCCTGCGCATCGACCTCCAGCTCGGCAGGTTCGTCGTCCCGGACAAGAAACTTCAGCTCATCCTGACTCAGCTGAACAGCGCCATCGCCGCGCCTGCTGCAGTCACCGGCCGAGAGATGCTCAGCATCGCTGGGCGCATCATGGCCACCCGCCTCGCCGTGCCCCTGGCCCCGCTGCTCAGCCGCCACATCTACTTGCTGATGCGCAACAACCAGTCGCTCCAAAGTATCGTGCCTGACCCCGACCTCGCCCTGCACGTCCTGCGCTACCTACACGACACGTACGCCCGATACAACGGCAAGGCGTTCTGGAAGCCGCCCGGGGGTATTGTGTTCGCGGGAGACGCAGGCGAGTACGGCGCGGGAGGCTTCACAGTCACCGGTGAAGTCGCCCGCCCATTCGTATTCTCCTTCACCCCGGAGCAACTGCAAGCCGTCGCCACCCACGAATTTCACAGCACGGCCCGTGAAATATACTGCGTCATGCTAAGCGTCATGGCGCTGATCGAGACGATCCCGGACCAGCTGCGGCACTCGCGCCTCAAATACGTGACGGACAGCCAGGCAGCGTTCCACACCATCATGGGCATGCAAGCCCAGACGTATCAGGACCTGGAGCGCGTCATGACGATTTGGCAGGCATGCGCAGACAACGACATCGCGTTTAGCATGGCGTGGTCTCCCCGGGAGGAGCCCCACATGCAACGCGCCGACGAGCTGTCCAAGCTCGAGGACAACACGGCGTGGGGGCTCGCAGACTGGGCCTTCAACCAAATCATTACAGATCTACAGGTGGACCCCGCCGACATTCAGCTCGACCCGTTCGCGCAGCCTGAGTTTCACAGAGCAGCCCGCTGGTTCTCCCTCTTCAACACCGTCGGCTCTTCCGGAGTGGACGGCTTCTCCCAGAAGTGGCGCATGGCCGACGGCTCCCGGCCTAAGCTCTGCTGGGTGAACGGCCCGTTCCACATGATGGGCCGCGTCCTCCGGAAGGTCGCTGCAGAGCGCGTAGACTGCATCATCATCGCTCCGAAGTGGCCTCAACACTGGTCCGCCCTGCTTGCTCGAGACCTGCCAGTGCAACGCACCGCCACTCTCAGGAGCTGCGCCTCCGACGGCACCCGTGCCCCAGCGTTCATCCCCGGCTCTCGAGTCAGCCCCAAGTGCCGAAAAGGGCCCCCTTTCTGGCATACCGCAGCGTACCTGGTGAGATGGCCGCGCTCCCCAGCTGCGCCCCCTCCGGAAGAGGCCTAGTCGCCAGCCTCTGCTTGTGCCTCGTCACGTGTAAGTAGTCTTCCAGGCTCTCCGTCTGCGCCCAAAGCCGCTTCCGCGCCAGCCGGCCAATGTCTTGATCCCCCTCGGCGTACGCATGCTGCGTGCTGCCCCGGCGTATCCCGTGCAGGCTCTCCCCCTGCCACCGGCCAATTTCCCGCAAGTGCTGCTGCAGTCGTCGATTCAGCGCCCCGCTGCTCACCGCCCGTTGCACCTCGAACCCGTCGTGACTGCCATTGCTGGGCGGGAACAGCCAGCACTCCAGCGCCTGCCCGCATGCCTCCACCGCCTGCGCATACTGAGGTAGTACCTCGCACAGAGAGCACCCCGGGTTCTCGCTCCAGCCGTATGCCAGCTCCAGCGTCCCCGGGTGCTTCGTCCGCCGGGTCTTTGTCCCAGCGCTGCATTCCACCAGCACCGTCCGATCCCTCGGTAGCGCACCCGCCCGGATGTCGGCCCACGCATCGCTGCATAGCTTGTCAGCGTAGCAGAAGTCCTTCAGGCGTAGTCGGCAGCACTCCTTGCCACGCTGCCCCGTCTCCCACAAGTACGCAAACGCACAGGCATCGCGTAGACTCAGCGCCCTCTCGTAAGCGCTCGCGCTGGCGCCCGCTTTCGCCAGCAAATGCCGCATCAGCGCGCCATGCTGCCCAGCATCCACGGGAACCGCTCCGCTACTGGAGTAGTCATGGTCGTGGAACGCATGCGAGTCGTACCCCTTTAAGTACAGCTTGACCACAGCGTGCGAGACAGGGTTGCCCCCCGGCCGGCTCTCTGACCAGGGCCCGTCCCTTCCCACTCCTTCGAATATCCGACTCAAGTGGCTCGCCGTCGCCCGCAGCGTCCCCGGCGCTACATCCAGGGGCGCAGCCGCGCAGCCGTCCCGCCGCAGCCCAGCAGCACTCGCACTTCTGCCGGAATGCCGGCCGCGCCAATGCTCCAGAAACGCTAACACGTCCCATGGATGGCTGCCCTCGAAGCTCGGCCGCACCGCCAGCGGGTAGCCCTGCCGCCATGTGTCCCATTCGCTGATTAGCTTCCGCCGTCGTCGCCACGCCTCCTCTCCGTGCCCACTGCGACTGATCAGCGCAGCGCCCTCCAGCAGCGGCCCCGACAGCCGCATCCCCGCCTCGGCATCCGCCGCATCTATGATGCCGCCCCGCTGTTCCTCGGGCGCCGAGAACGCAGCCCCGTAGCCAATCCTCCGCCCGAACAGCCGCCTCAACTCCCCTGTATACGCCTGCACCATCAGACGTATACTGTCAATCATGGGCAGGCTAATCAAGACATCGACTAGCCAAATCCAACTGGTATCCAAGACGCCACTGGCCCAGCAAATAAACTGCTGTAGCCAATTGGCTGCACAACCATGATTGCCCCTTAAGACACACAACACCAGCAGCATGGTCAATGCTAACAGATGGTCAGAATTGATTAATTGACTGGAACCCTAGAGCAACCCTAGTTCCAAAGTCAACATCATTAATTTGACCAAACCTAGAGCATAGGGTATGAGAGATACCTCTGCCTTACTAGCTGATGTTAGTCATGACATGATATGTAATCACTACTAGTCATTGCCTAGATTAGCAATCCTGTTTCATAGTGCACTGCAGTGCCTATTCAGGAAACAAAATCTACCAATGACACAGCAGAGCATGGCACGTACCACAGCCACTAAATGCAGTAAAAAGGCAGAGGGGAGACAAGTTACAGCTAACTGACTCCCCGCCTATTCAAACCTGCAGCCACCCGGCTGCAGCCCTGAGATCTCTCTCTCCTACCCAACTCACCTCTCACCCTGAAATTCTCTATCCCACCCACCCACACCTGTAGAGCCCCGCTGCCGCAGCTATCCCGCTCCGCAGCTTCCGCCGCCTCGCTTTAGCGATGCAGCAAACCCTGTGATCGCCTCCGCCGCTGTCTCCCTGGCTCTGCCCTCGTCGCTCCCATCTGCCTGTCTGTTCAGTCCCATATTGACCCTCCCCGTCTGCTCACCTGTGTCGTGCGAACCTCTTGTCCGCCGGTTATCCAAGACGCCACTGGCCCAGCAAATAAACTGCTGTAGCCAATTGGCTGCACAACCATGATTGCCCCTTAAGACACACAACACCAGCAGCATGGTCAATGCTAACAGATGGTCAGAATTGATTAATTGACTGGAACCCTAGAGCAACCCTAGTTCCAAAGTCAACATCATTAATTTGACCAAACCTAGAGCATAGGGTATGAGAGATACCTCTGCCTTACTAGCTGATGTTAGTCATGACATGATATGTAATCACTACTAGTCATTGCCTAGATTAGCAATCCTGTTTCATGCAAATTGCACTGGCATGGACTCCGGCCGTGAGTCCACGGGTCAGTGCATGCGTTCAGTGCATGGACAATACGCAGGACACAGGCCGAGAGAAGGTTGTCGGGAATCGTGCGACGCCATTAGATCGTTCCCGGGATACTCTGCCTATATTTCGTATGACAAGTTGCGATCTCTCGATCTCCAAACATTAACGAAGAGCCATGGCTGCCGGCGAGGGTGTAAACCCGGGGACCGTTATGAGGTGAGGTGCTCGAACTATTTCCTGAAGGAGTGCAGGCGTACGGAGGGACGGTCTCGGCCAGAGAGACGAGGCTGGAAATGTCTGCCCCTTCCCCTTTGACCTCCACCTCCTCGTACCTCTGCCCTAGCCTTTACCTTTTCCCTCTCCATCCTCTTCTGCTTCCCTATCCTTGAGAACCCTTATGCACCCCCTTGGCCCCCTCACCACTCATTCCCACGACGTAGTGTCTCCCCACTCACCCCGGCCCCTGCTCCCCTTCGATCAGCCCATGCCTCCGTTTCTGTGTTTCATCCGACCTCACACGCTTGTGCTGCTCTAGTCACGCTCCTGACATGTCTGAACGGCGGTGCTGCAGGGCCATAGCGGTGGGAATAATCGCCGTCGGTTCCAAAGGGGCAGCGCTCGCGAAGAGCGCGGGGGGCGTCAAGGGTTTGTCTTTACTTGCTGGGGCAGGAGCTGCAGCAGCCGCAGGTACAGCCGAGCGCAGCCCTGTCCATCATGCCTCCGTCGTCGGCGTTACTTCGCCCATATCCTCTTCACCCAGGGGGCCCTCCCTTCTCTCCACACACACACACACACACACCAAAATTGTTCTTCCCGCCCACCTCTGGTCTCATTTGCATCACGCGCAGCTTGATTCCCAGTCCCGGTGGCAACTGCGAACCCCTACATACTTCTTGCACACCCACTCCTCATCCCCCGTAGACACGTGTAGCGGTGTAGTGGTGTAGTGGTGTCCGCTTACCCCAGGCCTTGAGCACTTTACGTCTGAACTCAGCCCACACCCGCAGCAGCGTTGCAAGAGTTCCCCCTGCTGTGGCACAGTAACCGATCCCTGGGCTGGCCTGCGTCGCAGGAGTCACGTACCAATCAGGCACGCCATCATCACCTCAGCCGGGGCCGCCCCAAGCCAAGTGATCCCCATGGCCGCCCATCTGACCTCGTAATGTAACTGCTTCCAGGACTCAGAGTGTGTAGAGTTCTTGCGCTTATGATGCGCATGCAAGTCCGCTCATACTCGTGCATCCCCCACTACATGACGCCACGTACCGCTGCGCCGCATTCCTCCTTGCATGGCCAGCTAGGTGCCGCGGAGGCGGTTGGCGTCGGATGGCACTGTTCCGCTGTCAGCACAGGGCGCGCATGCAATCGTCTTTGTAGCACGGAGGCCATCAACAGATCTGCTCCCCTTCCCAGACGCTGATTTGATATTGGCAAACTTGACAGTGTGTGTGTGTGTGTGTGTGTGTGTGTGTACGCCCCCACCCCAAATGCATGAAGGTCACGATTAGCAATCACAGCCTATTCACAGTCACTGCTTCCAACTGAATAGTGCTGGCGGGGAAGGCCACAGATCGTGTGCGGCATAGCGATGACACACTCAAAGCCCATTGTACCGATGTCTTGCTGCCAACACTCTGAGGTACAGAGAGAGAGAGAGAGAGAGAGAGAGAGAAGCCTTGCGGCAGAAAGTGTAGGCTCGACCTCAAGTACTCTCGATCTGCTCTAGTTTGGACACGAGTGCTGGTTTCACGCTGGATGCCAGCGGTGTGTTGACCGTCTGCCGGCAATTCACAAAGGCCCAGCGCAGTTTTTGCATGCTAGAGCGGCGACTCTTTGCTACATACCATACTACCGATGGTTAATGGTCCAAGATAGCCCTGCGTCCAAGACCGTCCAGCGTCACAGGACGAGACTGTGGGTACGGACGGCAGCCGCCATGCAAATCCCGATAAGGGCTTACCTCACGCAACAGAGAGGAATGTCTTTCCACCAGACCGTGCACCTGTGGAAGACGCACTGTGGCAACGTCCTGGCAACGCAGTGTGGCCTGGAGGCCGATGCCAGTGCATAATTCTCGGCTTTTGTTGGCCTCCCAGCGCATATAATACTAGACAAGGAAATGGTAGACAGGTGCGCAGAACTCGCATGTGTCGCATTGCTCCCCGGATACAGTATGCGGAGCACAAGGCTGAGCTTACATGAGACCAGCAACGGCGTGGCAAGTGAAGTGCCCACATCGGTGACTGTTGGCAGTGGCTTTCATAGCGCCTTCACAGCTCGGCGGCGTTTCACTCACTTGCTTCTCCGGGGGGATGGCGCTCATGTTGGCTCCAATTAAAACAAGGCTCCACCTTCTTGGTCGGGGAAAGGGACGGTCGGGGACGGGTAGCTCCCTGCAGTTGGAGGCTTTACATTTCGAGCACGGAAAAGAGCAGCACCTAGGCAAAGTCATCACTATGCTGTGTTTGATCTATATCTTGTGTTGCGCTACTGACTTCGGGGGGCTAGTGCATAGTGTGTGTGTGTGTGTGTGTGTGTGTGTGTGTTTGTGTGTGTGTGTGTGTGTGTGTGTGTGTGTGTGTGTGTGTTCAAGCCCGCATGTCCAGGACACCTCATCACTGTGCGTGGTGCTTGAACACAAGTGGAGGGCGAAGAGCCTTGTGTGCCGCCTCGAGCGCCAGCCGCTGTTCGTAGTCCTCCTTGGCCTCCACCCTCACCAGGTGCTGCACCTGCAACGCCACGTTACAGCTCTGCTGTCACGATAGGGCTGCATCACCTCCCTTCTCAAGAAGCCCCCCCCCCCCCCCCCCCCCCCTTCCGCTCTGCACCACCACCAACAGTCCTCTCAAATTGCCGCAGAGTGCGAACAGACCTGCAAACAACAATCCCTAAAGCCCGGAGTTCCTTCGCCCCATGCAACAGCCCGGCGGGAACAAGAACCTTGCGAATCATTCCCCGGACAGAGTCATTGTTTGGCTTCTCTGTGACAGTCCACGTTTTGGTGAGGCCCAAGCGCTTTGCAGGTGTCCTTGAGCCTTGTCTTCTTGCCCGCCAGCCCGCGCACCAGCGTCACCACCAGCCTACCCGCCTCTGCGGGCGCCTTGCTGGACATCTTTTCCAACCTGCGCCGCAGGAGAGGCACTGTGTGGACACTTACGGCTGAACTCAGACGGCTAACGCAGTCCGCACGTGGGACAACCTTTCAGGGTGCGATGGGCACACAGACGGGCCGAGGTTACCGTACCTTCTCGTCAGCTTGGGTGTTGGCCACCGAGGCTGGGCGGCTGAGCCCTCTGAGGGCTGAGGCTCTTAGTTGATTCCTATTCCCCGTATTGTTCTCCCATATATCCGTATTACTTTCGGTAATTTTTCTTCATACTGGTTGTATTATGGTCCTTACGTTCATCCCTGCTCTAGCTAGGGTTACTCGTACGAAAAGAGGCGTGTCATGCCTCGATATCAATGAACTCGATAGATAGACGCCGAAGCTACCCTGCATACCAGTTCGACCGACCCCACGCGTCGATTCGATCTGCGGGAAAGCTTGATCTGCCGTTGCATAAGGTCCAGTCATGGCACTCCGCTACTTGGGCCGGGCGGCGGACTCGCTTCTCAGCGCGACCAGGGCATCGGGCTCGTACAGCTCGTACGGACCCATCGCTGCTGGTTTCAACAGCAAGGCGACGTTTGCCACGGATGTGTCCAGCGTGAGCGGCGTGCCGGAAGAGACTTTCACCAAGCGTGTGGTGATCTACACCCCCGCTAGGTCTGCCGGACAGCAGGGACGTGGTCATACGATCGAGGGCGCTGCCCTGCCCTGGCTTCTTTCCTTTCCCACAGGGGAGAAAGGTGAGACCCTAATCGCTTGTGCGCTGGACAAGCCCCCCCCCCCCCCCCAAACACACGCACACACACACACACACACACACAACACACACACACACACACACACACACACACACACACACACACACACACACACACACATCCCCTCTTCTTTACGCACCCGGTGTCCTCACTGCTGTCATTTGCCTTCCCTCACACTGCAGCCACTCGTCCTAGATTCCTCCACACCATAAATCACTCCCCTAGGCTTATCTGAACCTCCTCTCCCCTGCCCTCCCCTCCGCTGCCTGCCCTTCATTTTCCTGTTGAATCTGCCACTACCAGTGGGCCAACCCTTCCCTTCCTGGCTCTTCTCCTTCCTGGTCGCCCCTTCCCCCACCTGTACGCTCCCTCCTCACTCGTTACCCGCCCACTGCGTGATGATCCCCACCCATGCCACTTGCCACCGCTTCCCTGCCCCTCCCTCGGCTTCTCCTTGCCCCCTCCTTTGCTTCCCGCCCCTCCCATCCCCTACCCCCTGTCTCTCTGGAACCATGAACATGGCACCCTACCCCAGTCGTCCATTCCAATATTGTCCGAACCTCGGCCAGCCATGCACGTCACGCGTGAAGGAACTGACATCTTCAGGCGTGGCTCACCCTTGTTTTCGACAGTGGGAGAACCCCATGATGGGTTGGACGTCAACCGCAGACACACACGAGAACCTCGCACGGGCCGCCAACGGACTCGCTTTCGCCACCACGGTAACTGCCGCAGCTCCAGCTCCCCTTTCCCTCCACTGCTCTCCTCTGCCTTTCCGCGCCTCTGCTCTAGCTGTCATTGTCCTGCACTCTTCTCACCGGCTCACTGCGGTTCCCTCTTCATGCCGGCCGCAGGATGAGGCCATCGCCTACTGCAAGAAGATGGGCTATGAGTACACTGTCAAGGCCCCCAATCCGCGCAGCACCACCCGCACTGCGCGGTTTGCCACCTATGGCGACAACTACAGCACGAAGCGAGGAGGCATCCCTCAGGGAGGGCTTCGCAGCGAGCTGTAGCGCCGCCCCCCCCCCCCCCCCCCTCCTCCCCACCTGAAAAGCAGAGCCCTGCTTCTGCCACCACTGCTACAAACACGGCCTGGGCGGGTCAGCTTTGTGAAGACTTCCTCCGTTGCTGTGGGGCTGTGAACAGACCGGCCTCCCATTTGCCATCCCCTACCCAGAGTGTAACACTATCTATATGCCATCAGCAAGACCCTTCAACCGTTTTTAGGACATGCCGTGGTG
>NW_027449863.1:0-2000 GCF_964194025.1 Convolutriloba macropyga
GATACTTCATCGGATTCTCCGCAACACCGGTCGGACAGTGCCCAGTGGCCCGTACGTGGGGGCGACCGACGGATACGTACGTAGCGGTAGTACTCGTACTCGGTAGAAGCTGATTACGCTAGCGCCCGTGTACACTACACGGGCACATGCTAGGCCCGTGTACACTACACGGGCACACGCTAGGGCCCGTGTACACGTACTTAGTGTAGTATGTGTAGGCTGTACACGCGTAGCGTTTAAGTCGCAAGGATATGTGTATCGCTAAGTAGGTACAGTACCTTCAGTGATGCACTTTCGGTATCTAATGCGAGAGGCCTCGGTACCTACCTAGGGTACCTACCTACCGTACCTACCTACTGGAGTCTATAAATAAGACTCGTTTTTCCCATCCAGGCGCTTGTACGTGTGTTTCTAACTGTTGCGCGCCAAAATACCCATGGAGAATCTATCATACTCCGTCATGTTGCTGTGTCTTGTGCGTATTATATTCGATTCGATTCGGACATGCTTCCATCTTATCCATTTTGATACGAACTCGAGGGTTCAGGGTACTATCTATTATTATTATGTCTACTATCTATTATTATATAATATATAAATAATAATATAATAATATAGCGATAATTACACGGCTGACAGAGGGTACCCACAATTCGGGACGTCCGCGTGAGATGTTGGAATTCGCGCGATATTGGCCCTTGGCTTGGTACCTGCTCGTACGACAGCTCTACCCGGGGGGCGGGGAGGCACTACAGTCTGGCTGTCCTAGCTGTGTGGCTGCTCATTTCGTATGTAATTACCTTGTCACTACAGTCTACAGGGTACTGGTAACTAACTAGTAAGTACAGATTTTACCTAGGTATATATTCGGCATGTCGACACTCGAACAGGCTTATTATTAGTACAGACGTTGAATTGCATTCCGTGATGTTGTCGGGATATGCGTATGTTTTCGTGATTATTTGTCTCCTAGCAAGCTTGTATAGGCTTGTTTGTCTGCCGGCTTGTCTGTCTGTCACCTTATGAGACGCTTTTCGGTCTCTAAGTACCGGTATATATCCCTCTATAACACCCCTCTATAATGATTGGACACAATCCTCACTCTCGAATTACACTGGGGTGTTCATAGCCTGTTGAGCGCAATTTTGCCCTTCGCTCGGTCCCCCGGGGTTACTCGTACGAGTAGCTATAGCGATAAAATATCTACCACGGGTAGGGTTTGCCTTCCTTGGTAAGCGCCGGGACACGACATAAACGGGTCTTTTTAGTGGGTTAAACTCCCACACTACCCTTGATCGGCAGCCCTTGACTCTATGGGGTCGTGGCGTGATTGGGTGCCTACCCCCAAGGCCAGTCTCCGCTTAATAGCGGCGTCTGGTCTAATTCGAGACTCGAATCTCGGCTCGAAAGAGTTGGGCAGGGGTTTTTCGACCCAACTTCTCCCGGGGGTAAAAAAACAAATCCCGGGGGTGAAAAAATCCCGGGGTGGAAAAAAACAAATTCCTGGGGGTGAAAAAAATCCTGGGGGATGACATTATTATGTACCCTTACTTTGGTAGTCCCCTGTTGGCTGTTGGTACCCGCTCAGTTCGCACTCTCTCTCTCTCTCTCTCTCTCTGTGCGAGTACACGGATATTGTACGCATGACGTGGCGGACGCGACGCCCATGCAAGTAACGTACGTTCGTTCCCTATGCACTTGTACTCGTACGAGTACTTTAATCACAGCTTTTATGCTTGCGTTTCAGTACAGTAGTCTAGTACTCGTAACAATTTCTCTAGGGTCTCTAGGGTTCTCAGAAACAGTCAACGTTGGGGAAAACAGTACGAGTACTAACTACTAACTACTGTCTACTGACCCGCAGTACAAAGTACACGAGGATGATGTACTTCCTCCGACCGTACTATCGTAGCTTGCCGCGATCGGCCTTATCTCTCCGGGGTGCCCGGAGAAACGTGGTAATCCCGTCGCCGAATTGAAACCGCATGTTGGCTTGGGTT
>NW_027449864.1:0-5000 GCF_964194025.1 Convolutriloba macropyga
TAAACATGAAAAGTTTCGATAGAAAGAATAAATGAAATGAAACAGTTTCTGTAGGTTAATAATTGTTTTCTTTTCATGAACGGAAAGAAGCGTTTCAAGTGTTTTTTGATGCAGCTGTTTGTTTCGGTGTCAGGACAAAATGCCTAATGCCAAAATGTGACAATGTGACAAAATACCCAAAATACACCCAATATTTTTTTCTAACGTTGAAACTATCACAACGATTATTTAGCATAATATTTAGTTAGTGCGTTTGACCATGCCTCGCGGGCCCATGGCCATGCCTCAGCGGCCCGTGGGACTTGATATGAAACTATCACAACCGAACATGGGATTAAACTAGCAACTTAATTGCGAGAAAACATGCTGGTAAATTTGAGTGTTAATTTGTAATCGGATTATAGAACAAAAAGATCAAAGGGAATAAATTGGGTATAATGGCATTGGGTATTTTGGCACATTGGGTATTTTGGCATTGGGTATTTTGTCATGTAACCGTTTGCTTCAATACGCTGAGTCAAACCATTCAAGCATTTTGTGAAGCACTAGCCCTTTTCATGGACCGAGTCATGCCTCTTAAGTGTTTTTTTAAAGCAGCCTTATTTTTTAAGGACTAAAATGTTTTTTTTTTTATAAATAACTTTCTTTTCTTTTTTTGAAGCGTTCTGATCACTCACAATAACAAGTTTTCAATCCCTAATTTTTCTTGTTTGATTTGAAAAAAAACACTCAAAAAGCGAACTGAAACTTTGTTTTTTTTCTTGCATTGAGCAGAAGTGAAATATTCAAATTTCGCTAACAACAGTGGCAGAGCATCTGCGTTCCTATTTCTCGACTATTTAACAACCGATTCGATCAATATTTAATTAAGCAGAGGCAACCATTTGAATTCCAGAAACTAAAAATTCTTCAAGGTTTTTCAAATTACTTAAGAGAAAATTATTTTTGCAACGATTCCATTGTTTCCAATGGACAACTAAAAACTTAATTTTTATATTCTTTTGAATTATTAACGATGGTATTATTCTGTAATTTCAAAAGTACTCTTCACATAACAGACACTTATTTTGTTACCCCTCTCTTGCTGCATTAGCCTTGAAAAGTCTGGATGTCTGAAAATTTTTTACTGGCGTTAAAGTATTTGTTTATTTAAATTATGATACTTTTCAACATTTTTGCGCACTTTTTAGTAAATGTGAACGCAAACTTTCTTGCCAATTGCTTAGAAACTGTAAAAATTTGCGACTTTAAGGTCTCCAAAGCACCATATTTTAATGCTGTCGTTGTAACTCGCACGGGACTGAATAAGTTTGAATGCTTGGGCGTAATGAAGCAATTTGATTGGTCAGTTGGAATTCATTGTGAGCCAAGTTTATATTGTGGATTGGGATTGGACGATTCAAGAGATTACACTTCTTTTCAGACAAGTGAAGTTGAACCACTGAGTGAACTTTGCGAAGTGTATGTTGATTCATTGACAGCAAAATGCGATGTTTTCAAGTCAACTTTGTATGATGTTGGAATCTTGAAAAGTAAGTATATCGTTCGGTGAAAAAACCTTGTGGAATTTTTATGGAAATTGAAAATTGAAGTTTTTTTTGATTTTTTTTGAAAACAGAGCTTCTTTCTTTGTTTCTTGTTTCAATT
This sequence comes from Convolutriloba macropyga, assembly GCF_964194025.1. Taxonomy (NCBI): domain Eukaryota; kingdom Metazoa; phylum Xenacoelomorpha; order Acoela; family Convolutidae; genus Convolutriloba; species Convolutriloba macropyga. Next base: position 1,648 of record NW_027449864.1, read on the forward strand.
AAAAATTGAGACGTTTATGATCAGTAGCTGTGCTCTTTTTAATCTATAATATAATATGTTACACATATTAAACAACTAAAATCTAATTTTATGCAAATAATTAAATGCACTTCCAATTTGCGCATTAAAGAGCACTTTCTGTGTCAAACGTGGGGATTCGATTGCCATTATGAATACCTGGTGCAGTTTATATGTATAACGTTAATCCACGATCTTAACTTTAAAAGCTTAACAAGGAGGCTCGCTAATGTGCGTTCTCACATGATGTTCCGACCCGAGCTCATCCACATTTTTGCCTTAATTGTCAACCAAATGAAGAGATAACAAAAATAGATGTTTAAGTTTTAAAAAAATTGTTATAAAATCTAAATACTGATTGAATTACATAATGCCAGACCTCATTACAGCACTCACGAGATATGTAATTTAAAAAACTAAGAGAAAAAAAACAAACAACAAAATAAGCAACAGAAAAATTTTAACGGCAAATACCAAATACCTAAATTTAAACGCACCTTGTAATAACGTCAAAATTTAATCAGATAAAACCTTATCTACACAAATTTAATTTTTCTCAACTATACAGCAGATGGAAATTTTCCTCAATGAGACTAGGTAACAAGTCGACAAAAGAAGAAATCATGAGGCAAAATTCAAAAATCAATCAACATTTTGTAAACCAAATAATTTCTAACGTCTTAATAAGCATTGGCTTTTAACAAAACAATTCCTGACAATTTAACTAAAAATTCATTAAGAAACCAATACGGCCTGCTTTTGGTTAGATTAAGCCATAGGAACAGACTAAAGATGCAGAAAAACTCATAAAAGTGCAAACAATTTGCGAAAACAATTCATTGAAGCCAATAAGATCATCAGCTATTATCCAAACATTATGTAATTTTCTTTCAATTTTTATTTTACTAATTAAGCTAATACTAGACAGAAAAATTAGTTAAGTTCATTTAGTCCCAATTTGAAAGTCATTTATATTTGTTATTACGCGAATCTGCCATAAGAAAAGAAAAAGAAACACAAATACAGCACAAACAAAAATTATGAAAACGGATATTGTCCAACAAATAAAACATCAATTGCGACATAATATCAGTAGAAATGTTAAAGTTTAAAATACAAAGAACATGCACTAAAATGTTTAAAAAATAATTGAAAATGTCTATCATAAACTATTCGCTTTAAACTGACTGCTTTGGGTAACACAAACCTCCAGTGCAAGGATTTGCGACCGGTCAGCAATTTAAAGCTGACTAAAGAATAAAAAATACAGGTAAAAACTTCAAATTCAAAAAAAAGAAAAAAGAACTTGAGCGAGAAAAGTGTCGAAGAAATTAAAAAATGAACTTTTCAGTAAAAACTTCTTCATTTTCAACTAACTTTTAAAAAGCAAGGAGATTCATTTTTTTTAGCAAAATGATTTCAAAAAATCAACAATTATGAACAATCACATTAATTCCAAGAATTGTTTGAGAAAACACATAGTCGTATTAATTCCATTAAACTCAATAGCTTTCAACGGAAGCCAATATATTCCCTAAAATATGACTCAATGGAACGGCAAAGATATTTGCCATTCAAAGGTCCTTATTAACTCATTAGAATAAGTCGACTATGAGAACAACAACAAATACAGGCAAAACCAAACAATCAGTAGAAAAATGCGAGAAGAAAGTGTCGGAGCCATTTAAACCATAATCTGTTATCAGAAAACTTTTTATATGATCCATTAAACGTCTTCTCTGAACCAATGGGAGCTTCCAATTTTAGGATAATATGAGAAGATTTCAACAGGAACCAAAAATACGAAAAGATCCGAAAATTTTAATTTTTTTTGAAATCTTGTACCATCGAATTCGTAAAACCAATAGTTAGATGATGAAACCGCTAACTATATTAATGATGACTGCAGTAATCTGCTCCTTTTATTATGGAGACTAAATCACAGATCACTAATATAAATTTAAGATTGGTTAATGTTCAAAAATTTATTCGAAAAACTTTTTTCAAAGTCTCAACAGACATTAAAATTCAATAGCTTTAAACGGAGGTCAATAAATACGCTCAGTTATGCTCTGATGGGAGGAAAAGGGCATTTGCCATGCATAGGTAATCAATAAGACATCACATTAAGACATTTGACAATGAAAAAATCATCAAATACTGGCAAAAACCAAAAATTCAGTAGAAAAAAGCGAGAAGAAAGTAACGAAGCCTAATTCGAAAAATTATTTCTAAAGTCTGAACAGTCATTAGCTGCCAACTTAAAGCACTAGATAGGACCACTTAATGCTCATTGCGAAACATATTGCACTTGTTGCCAACGTGAGTGTGCCATAAGACTCCAAAAAAAAATAAGAAAAACCTGAATAAGAACATCAAAATTTCATTAAAAACTACAAAAACTCGGAGTTAAAGCCAAAAAACCTGAGCGATTCCTTGAAACAGAATCTTTTGTTCTGTGAGTTTCATTTGACTTTAAATGAGATTTTTCATTGATGGAACGGATATGGAAAGTGACTAGTCTCTAGGTGACTTAAAAAACAAAAAAGTTGAACTTTTCTAATAAAAAACAGCTCTCAAAATAGAATTCGAATTTTTTTGATTGTAAAATTCCCTATGAGACCAGAACTATTCTATTCTATTGCTTATTATCTATTAGGAACACAAATTTCATTCATTTTGTGGCTTGAAATGTAATTGTAAATTTATATTTAAAAAAATGATAATTTGAAGAAAAATTTCACTAAAAGTGAACAAAATAATGCCAAATATGCGGTGTTCTCACAAAACTTCAATCCTCAATATCTCCTCAAAAAATACGAAATTAAAAAAATCTTTTTAATTTTGAATTCTACGCTAGGCTAGATTTTTAATGATACCACTCACAATTCTCTACGACGAATATAGCGATCGGCCAAAATTGTCTGAACAAAAGAAAAACCCATTTGAGTATATAGTTCCTCCCCCCACAAGTGGGGTCGAAACAATTATCTTAAGCCCTCGAAAGTAGAATACACCAACCTCATCAAAATTTAATTTTTATAATTTTCTTTAGCACTGAAGGCCATGATGCATATTTTGCTGTACATATATTTTAATTAAAAATGTTTTTTTTTATCAATGATAGGCTCAGTTAACATTAGACCCTCGACTAGTCATAAGTTGCTTTAAAATAAGCTGCAGTTTCGATACCGTCGACTCGCAACTAGTTCGAAAGCTTTGAAGTTGTAGATTTTGGGCATTCTCGGTAATAAACATTGCTGATGACATGAACATGAAAACTAACTCGCACTGAAAAGCAACTGAAGACAGAAATTACAGGTTGATATTTGCAG
>NW_027449864.1:10000-13542 GCF_964194025.1 Convolutriloba macropyga
AGAGTAACTACTGAATTAGACTGTCTACAAAAAGAATGACATATCGAAAAATTATCTAGCGGCTAGGATGAAAATTTTATGTCGCCATTTGATGGAAAGATCAATCCATAAAATTAGCATTAGATTTTAAAGTTCTCAACAAATCAATCCATAGAAATATATATCAAATGCCTAATATGGAATTGTTAATAGACACAATATCACAATGCCTCACAGACGAAAAAACAGCCAATAAGCATATTTTTCAACCATCGACCTCAAATACGCATATAGCCAGCTACAATTACACAAGGACACTGCAAAACATTGTAATTTCAGTATCATTTGTGCAAAATTCGCTGGTACATACAGATTTAGAACCAGATTTTATGGTCTCACAGACATGCCAACTGGATTCCAAAAAGCAATGGACTACACACTTGTGGGCATTCAAAACACAATTTTTTCTCGATGATATCATAACAGACAGTACCAGATCACAATCAGGTCATATCAATTATGTCATCAGATGTCTCAAAGTCTTAGTCATAAATCAACAAAAGCTCATTTAGTCATTTCGCTAAAACAAGTCGACTGGCTCGTTTAAAAATTTACCCAAACTTGTATATCACCACTTGAAAATAAAACTGCAGCTATCTTAGCAATACCACCACCAACCACACTTAAACGCTTAAGATCATTCCTTGGATAAGTATTTTACATTGGTATATATAGCCGACATATGTATGTAAGTGTATATATATATATATATATATATATACATATATATATATATATATATATATATATATATATATATAGCCGATATATATTTATGTAACCGACATTAGTAAATTTATACCAAATCTGGCACAACTTTGCCGCCCTCTTAGACCACTTCTGAAAACGTCTTCAATTTTTTTTGGACCGAAAGACACATCAAACTTTTCAACATTATAGAAGATAAATTAGCTAAAAGTACTGAAAATCGCCACTATAACCCAAATTGGACGTCCGAGCAAAGTGCGACGCCTCTTGTACAAGACATGGTGCAGAACTTGAGCAAAATACTTCTGATGGCTGGAAACCAATTGCATTCGCATCCTGTTTTCTCAACACCACAGAAGAAAGATACAGTTCAAATGAATAAGAATAATTGGGCGTTGTCTTGTCAATGGACTATTTCAAAAATTACCTCTACGGTAAAGATTCTACAGTAATTACTGACCACAGAATACTATTATCAGTTTTCAAGGACCTTCGTTCAAACAAATCATACAATAGCTGACTTTCTATCAGGATTGATTGCCTACATGCACGAAGCAAAAATGGGTCTCGTAGACTACAGCTTTGAAAATCTTTTTGCCAAAGCTAAGAAACTATCATCATACGATTAGCACTTTGTGGTGGCAACAATATCCAAAATCCGGAATTCTAATAAACTCCTTATCAAACATAAACCGCAAACATGAGACAAATTAAATAGCCTCCTAATGTCAAATTCACCCGTACTTTGCGTGTACATGGCATCGCAAACACCCATCTTAAATAGCAAAAATTACAATTTCAGATTAAGTCAATTACCACATTCTAATGCTTTATTGCCAATTGCATCGAAATTTACATTACCACATAAGTTTAATAATACCAACATAAAATCGTCAATCGCGTCGCAAATGCCCTTCACACATTCTAAATCATATTTTTTTACTAAAACTTCTACCAATACATGAATCGAATTCCATTAACCGATTTTCTGCAACTACGTTGCAAAAGTCGGACAGTAAATAATGTGAACAATCTGAACAATTATGCCCAATAAGGCCCATACTTGTTAAAAACTTAACTAATCACCACAAATTCTCTAAATTAGGGGCGAAACTCAAAAATTACTCCTATAAATACGACGCGCCCAAAAATACCTCGCTTTTTGCCCAAAATTCTTCTAAAATCAAACACTCTCATAATCACAGAGTGAATTCAACCTCAAAAATGCCACGAGGATAGTCAGGAAAATCAACACCCCCAAAGCCCGAGTAACTTTCTCGGACAATTCTCCCTCAAACACATCACAAGGTATTAATAATTCTTCAAACACGGAGACAACACCTTCAACAAACGCCATGGACACTGCAGATGACCTATGATTGACAGAAAAAATCCACCGCAACTTCAGTAAGAAGCTACTGGCCACCCTAACAGGAAAGGATGCCTTTTTGAAAGAGGTCAGAGACTGCGTAATCAGAAACGACAAAGAGAGACATCAGTCCTAACATATTTTCAATTTGGCGCGATATGAGTGTAAAACACGGGTGTTTATGCATAGACGAACGGATAGCTATCCCAACGGCTATAAAGGATGCGGTGCTGAAAGATATCAATTCCAGTCACCCAGGGAGCTCCATTCTGCTTTCTCTGGCTCAAAATATATGGTGGTCTTATATCCACCGCGACAACCTAGCTAAATTTAATGAATGCAAAACTTGCACGGAAATTTGTAAGAATTTATAGCTAGTGATTCAGCATAGCAAATGGTTACCTTTACCTAATTGTATAGAACCGAACGAGGAAACCCAAAAAGACTTTGGTGGACTTATAACTAATGATAAGGGAATAGAACAATATTTCTTAACGAGCAATGAACGCTAGAAAAAGTAAATAACGCTTCTAGTCCGGATGTAATAAAATTTTTTAGATACAGACATCTATTATAACGGAGTACCTAGAGAAATTAGATTAGATCAAGCTAGATGTTTAACAGGCAAAAAAATTAAAGCATTTTTCTCTGAAAAAAAAATTGAACCAATGTATGCACCCGCAAACGATCATAGAGCAATAGGCCTTGTTGAGCGTACTATTCAAACTTTTAAATGACAAATGACAACTGTCATGCATGAAAGCACATCCAAATACAAAACTTAATCTAGAACATGCAATACATGCAATCAATCAAAACTACGAATAATTAAACAAAAAAGAACGAATATGGTACCATTTGAAGCACATTTTGGTAGACATTGCAATACTCTAGTATCTAAAATTACAACGAACTCAAATAGTAAGAATTTAATTTACCAGATAATATATAGATATTATTTAAACAAAGATACAGATCCAGGCCGATCGAATCGTACAGGTGGAAAAAGAAAAAGTGATTTGCGCCCTCAGTGCCCGTGCTCATGAAGAGCAACAGAAAATTAAGGACGTGGAAGTCAGTCTAATGTGGTGGGAGGATATTTCTCGACATATACCGCGAAGCGAATGCGGCATGCAAATGAAGATCGCCAGGAAAATTCAGGCCGCACACCGCCAAAAGAAAAACTTGTACGAATTTTTTTGTGTTTTGACTCAAGGGAGCACAGTTGGAAAGAGCACCCAACAACCAGCATCATAAAGCAGCTCAATGAGCCTGACATACGTGTACGCAACTCGGATATCGTCAAATTTGTCACGAAACACGAAAAGACACAGAACTAGCTCTGTATGACAACAGGAGACCTCATAAACTTAACCAGAAAACTCTGGAGCAAAAGCTCCAGAATCATAAGAAAGATCTATTGAGA
>NW_027449865.1:0-22268 GCF_964194025.1 Convolutriloba macropyga
GATCTAAAACTCTCGAGTCTTTTTGAGGAAGGTACAATCCATGTGAAACTTATAATTAACGTTGACGGAGTTCAGGTTCGAGAATCTAGTGACTGCTCCACTTACCCTCTCTGGGTTGCTTTGGCTGACCTGCCACCAAAACTCAGATCATCATTCGATAATATTTTTCTCTGTTCTTTGTTGTACGGCAAAGGAGAAATTTCGTTGATTGTCGACCTCGTCTGCAAACATGATGTTCTGAAAAGGAAAAAATTCAACGGTTATTATAGTTGTGGGCTGTGTACTATGAGGGGAAATCAGAGATTTCCATGTATTCATTCGTACCCGAAAGATCGCACCTTCACATTGAGGAATCCTGCAGAGCATGAGCACTTGGTTAGATTATTTGAGAGCGGAGACGTTGACGAAAGAAAGGGAAGAAAAGAGAAGGATGCAGAAGTTGACACCTTGGGTGTCAAAGGACGCTCGAAAACTTTCGACATTGTTCCGAACCTGCCATTGAACTGCCCTATAGACACAATGCACCAATGCCTTAAGGGTGTTGCTTACGATGTCATCAAATTTTTCGCTGAACAACTCAGCTTGATTGAAATAGCCGAAATTGACAATGCAGCTGGAAAAGTACGTTTACCAAGCGAGTTCAAGCGGTCGATCAGATCACTGCGCTCACTTGATCATTTCAAAGCAAATGAATTGAAAACTTTTCTTCTTTATTTCTCACCCATAGTTTTTCGTAAATTTTTCGAAAGTTCTGTCGCCCGTGAGACTAACATTCAAAATCTTGATTACCTAGCATTTTCACTACGATCCATGTACGAGAGTGTATCGCAAGCAAGCCTATGCGGACATCTTTTAGAAGCCTTTTGCTGTAATATGTCGTTTCGCTATGCGCTGAAAAAATTTGATTCTATCAATTATCATTTATTAAGACATCTAGCATGGCAGTGCACTACCTTTGGGCCATTGTGGACTACTTCGGCTACGATGTTTGAGAACGCAAACAACCACCTTATAAGAACGGTAAATACCTGCAGTCTAATTGTCAGTCGCTATATTCGTAATCGACAACTTGGCAGCTTTGAAACGAAAGAAGACAATCTGACATGTTTTATTAAAAAACTGAAAAACAAACCTAGCGATTTCAAAGAGTAATTGTGTGTAGAAAGGAATGACGTTTTCAATGAGACCCAAGCTAAGTTCCCAGAAGCTCGTTTATTCGGCAGATTTCGAGGGCTGTTCCATCTTGACAGCCAGAGTTATACGAGATCAAACGCTAACAGTTTTGTCGCAATTCGTGAGGATGGCAAGGTGGGTCAGATTCTACTGTTCGTAGATCGAAGTTAAGCGATCTTCTGTTTAGTACAGCTGTACGAGATAATTGAAACAGTCGTTATTGATCTCAGGTCGACAGAATTTGAAAAGGAATCAGGTGTCCTTGAGCCTCTTGCATATCGTGTTTTAGAATTGCTTGACATTCAGCTTCTGAGAGTGGGTTCAGTTCAAAATAGGCTTATCAAGTTTTTCTTCCTGGGCGATCTTTACTTTATCAACGTGCTAAAGTATTTCGAGCACGATTACATTTTGAAGGACCGTTTGGTTCTTAAAGTTTAATTTTTACTTGTTCTGATAGTTTAGAGCAGATTTGCCTACTTGCGTAGGTTTCTGATAGCAAGGGATCTAAATCAATAATTTGTTTAAGTGGAGCTTCTGAGTGAATTTAGCGGTTTCTGAAATTTATTTTCTCAAGAATACATATATACATTCATTACAGATACATACATACATACATATATACATACATCCATACATACATACATACATACATACATACATACATAAATACATATCGATACATAGATACAAATATACATACATACATACATACATACATACATACATACATACATACATACATACATACATACATACATACATACATATATACATACATACATACATACATACATACATACATACATACATACATATATACATACATACATACATACATACATACATACATACATACATACATACATACATACATAAATACATACATACATACATATATAAACATACATACATATACATCAAATTTGAAATTCCGGGACGTTAGCGGGTGTTTCTGCCCGCTTCGAGCGCGGATTTAAAACTTTAAATTTGAAATTGCGGGACGTTAGCGGACGTTTCTGTCCGCTTCGAATTTTTATTACTTGTTCTGCTTTTAACTTTGCTACCTGTTTAAGTTAATTTTAATAACACTTAAAAACTTTGATAATGTTGAAGTACGCAATAAACGTTAGCGGGTGTTTCTGCCCGCTTCGACCGCGGATTGAAAACTTTAGATTTGAAATTCCGGGACGTTAGCGGGTGTTTCTGCACGCTTCGAAGTTTAATTAGATAATAGATAATTTTATGTTAGGTTTGGAGAGTGCTCTTTGAGCCGTGATTTGTATCTAGTGCTCTCCTCATTTCTCCTATAACCTCTAAGCAAAAAAATAGTATCTATTTGTTTAGATTTGGAGAGTTTTGGAGCCTGCTTTTGTATCTAGTGCTATGCTTATCTCTCCTATAACCTTCAAACAAAAGAAATATCTGTTTGTTTACATTTGGAGAGAGTTCCTTGAGCCTGGTTGTGTACCTGGTGCTGTGCTCAATTCTCCTATATCTTTTTGTAACTCCACCACTGCCGGTCCCAAGTCCGGAATGAAAAAGGAGGAGGGTAACATGAACAGAACATACTGGAAAGAATTCGAAAAGTTGATTATAAATACAACTATAGAGACTTTTTCGACAATTGTTATATTGCTTCAATATAATGTTGCTTCAAACATATTTTCATAAATCAAATATGTCCATATTGCTTGATAAATATTGCTTCATACGTAAATTTCCGATTAATTCGAATAATTAATTTTAAATAATTTTTAAAAATAGCTCTTTTTTATCGGATCAAGGAGTTGTCCAAATCGAACCAAACTTAATATGGAGTATCCCCTGTATATATAGAGTCTGAAACGAAAAGATTTTTTGCTATAGCTTGCCTAGGAAAAAAGCTAGTTTTTCATACGGAAATTTTGACTTATTCGCTTATTCTATTTTCAAAAATATAGAAATTTCATCGGGTCAAGGAGTTGTTCAAAGTGAACCAAATTGACATCCCAGACTACCAGTACTATTTAGGTTGTTATGCAAAAAGAATGGTCAGCCTAACTTTCCTAGAAAAAAAGTAAGTTTTTCATACGGAAATTTGCTATTATTTCTTTTCAATTGCAATTATTGAATTTTAAAAATAGGTCTATTTCGTCGAGTCAATGAGTTGTCCAAATCGAACCAAACCTGGTATGGAGTATCCCCTGTATATATAGAGTCTGAAACAAAAAGATTTTTTGCTATAGCTTGCCTAGGAAAAAAGTTAGTTTTTCATACGGAAATTTTGACTTATTCGCTTATTCTATTTTCAAAAATATAGAAATTTCATCGGGTCAAGGAGTTGTTCAAAGTGAACCAAATTGATATCCCAGACTACCATTACTATTTAGGTTGTTATACGAAAAAAATGGTCAGCCTAACTTTCCTAGAAAAAAAGTTAGTTTTTCATACGGAAATTTGCTATTATTTCGTTTCAATTGCAATTATTGAATTTTAGAAAAAGGTCTATTTCGTCGAAACAAGGAGTTGTCCAAATCGAAGCAAACTTGGTATGTAGTATCCCCTGTAAATATAGAGTCTGAAACAAAAAGAGTTATTGCTATAGCTTGCTTAGGAAAAAAGTTAGTTTTTCATACGGAAATATTGACTTATTCGCTTATTCTATTTTCAAAAATATAGAAATTCAATTGGATCAAGGAGTTGTTCAAATCGAACCAAACCCGGTATGGAGAATCCCATGGTTACCTAGAGAGTAAGAAAACAAGAATTTTTGGTATAGCTGGCGTAGCAAAAAAGTTGGGTTTTCGTACGGAAATTTCCGATTAATTCGAATAATTAATTTTAAATAATTTTTAAAAATAGGTCGTTTTGATTAGGTCATAGAGTTGTCCAAAGTGAACCAAACTCGTTATGAAGTTTCCTATGTGTACCTAGAGTGTAAACCAAAAAGATTCTTTGCTATAGCTTGCCTAGGAAAAAAGAAAGTTTTTCATACGGAAATTTGCGATTTATTCAAATCATTAATTTTGATATACAGTATTTTTCATCGGGCCAAGGAGTTGTTCAAATGGAACCAAACACGGTATGGAGTATCCCATGGGTACCTAGAGTGTAAGACAAAAAAAATTTCTGGTATAGCCGGCCTAGCAAAAAAATTGGTTTTTCGTACGGAAATTTCCGATTAATTCGAATAATTAATTTTAAATAATTTTTAAAAACAGGTCGTTTTGATTAGGTCATAGAGTTGTCCAAAGCGAACCAAACTCGTTATGAAGTTTCCTATGTGTACCTAGATTGTAAACCAAAAAGATTCTTTGCTATAGCTTGCCTAGGAAAAAAGAAAGTTTTTCATACGGAAATTTGCGATTTATTCAAATCATTAAGTTTGATATATAGTATTTTTCATTGAGTCAAGGAGTTGTCCAAATCGAACCAAACTTGGTATGGAGTATCCCCTGTGTATATGTATATATTTATATATATATATATATATATATATATATATATATATATATATATATATATATATTATAGCTTGCCTATAGCTTGCCTAGGAAAAAAGTTAGTTTTTCCTACGGAAATTTGCGAATTTCGCGATTAGCGAATTTTAACTTTAGTTATTTTTGATAGGGTCATAGAGTTGTCCAAAGTGAACTAAACTCGGTATGGAGTTTCCTATGTGTGCCTAGAGCGTAAACCAAAAAGATTTTTTGCTATAGCTTGCCTAGGAAAAAAGTTAGTTTTTCATATGGAAATTAGCGACTTATTCAAATCATTAATTTTGATATATAGTAATTTTCATTGGGTCAAGGAGCTGTTCAAATCGAACCAAACTCGATATGGAGAATCTCATAGGTACCTAGAGTGTAAACCAAAAAGATTTTTTGCTATAACTTGCCTAGGAAAAAAGTTAGCTTTTCATACGGAAATTTGCGAATTTCGCGATTAGCGAATTTTAACTATAGATATTTTTGATAGGGCCATAGAGTTGTCCAAATTGAACCAAACTTGGTATGGAGTATCCCAAGTGTGTATAAAATCTCGGGGAAAAAGAATTTCTGGTATTGCTTGCCTCTGGAAAAAGATACTTCTTTCTTTTTTTTATTTTATCTAATGTATTTTGTAATTTATTATGTTTTTGATATTGTTTCCGACAGTTCTTAGCTATTTTATTGTTTGCTTTTGTTTTGTTTTGTTTTGTCTTGTTTTGTTTTGGAGATAGAGTTTAGGCCTGGTTTTTTGCCAGTGCTTCGCTCAAAAATCTCCTATAGTTGAATGTTCATAACTCCGCCGTAACCGGTCCCCAGCCCGGTTGAGATAAGGAGGAGGGAAACACACCCAAATCATAATGGAAAAATCTCAAGAGTTGATTTTTTAAAAATCAAATTGAGATATTTCCGACACTGCTGTAGATAAATATATTTATAGACTCATTTAGTGCATCGCGTGCTTTCTAGAGGATTTTGCCGTAAAATAACGGGGAAAAAGTGTAAAGAGTGTAAAAAAATAATATTTTACACCGTTAGTGCCCCCCTTATTAAGGGTGGAATTGCATATTAAAGTGTAATTTACGGGTGTAAATTATAGAAAAAGAGTGTAAAAAGAGTGTAAAAATAATATTTTTACACCGTTAGTGCCCCCCTTATTAAGGGTGGAATTGCATATTAAAGTGTAATTTACGGGTGTAAACTTTAGAAAAAGAGTGTAATGAAGAGTGTAAAAATAGGTTTTAACGGTGTAATAAAGAGTGTAAAAATAAGTTTTAACGGTGTAATAAAGAGTGTAAAAATAAGTTTTAACGGTGTAATAAAGAGTGTAAAAATAAGTTTTAACGGTGTAATCTAAAGAGTGTAAAAATAAGTTATTCCACTCTTTTTCCACCGTTAAATCTTAAAATTACGCCACTAAAATTACACTTTAATATGCAATTCCACCCTTAATAAGGGGGGCACTAACGGTGTAAAAATATTATTTTTACACTCTTTACACTCTTTTCCCCGTTATTTTTGGGCAAAATCCTCGGCCCGGGTTCGAGTAAACTTAACGCACAAATTGACAGGATTCAAATTACTCCCAACCTCACTCCCTGAATAGTTTTTTGAGGATCGCGGCATGTCTTTTTTTGATAGGGTCTTAGAGTTGTCCAAATTGAACCAAACTTGGTATGGAGTATCCCAAGTGTGTATAAAATCTCGGGGAAAAAGAATTTCTGGTATTGCTTGCCTCTGGAAAAAGATACTTCTTTCTTTATTTTATTTTATCTAATGTATTTTGTAATTTATTATGTTTTTGATATTGTTTCCGACAGTTCTTAGCTATTTTATTGTTTGATTTTGTTTTGTTTTGTTTTGTCTTGTTTTGTTTTGTTTTTTGCCAGTGCCTTGCTCAAAAATCTCCTATAGTTGAATGTTCATAACTCCGCCGTAACCGGTCCCCAGCCCGGTTGAGATAAGGAGGAGGGAAACACACCCAAATCATAGTGGAAAAATCTCAAGAGTTGATTTTTTAAAAATCAAATTGAGATATTTCCGACACTGCTGTAGATAAATATATTTATAGACTCATTTAGTGCATCGCGTGCTTTCTAGAGGATTTTGCCGTAAAATAACGGGGAAAAAAGTGTAAAGAGTGTAAAAAAATAATATTTTTACACCGTTAGTGCCCCCCTTATTAAGGGTGGAATTGCATATTAAAGTGTAATTTACGGGTGTAAATTATAGAAAAAGAGTGTAAAAAGAGTGTAAAAATAATATTTTTACACCGTTAGTGCCCCCCTTATTAAGGGTGGAATTGCATATTAAAGTGTAATTTACGGGTGTAAACTTTAGAAAAAGAGTGTAATGAAGAGTGCAAAAATAGGTTTTAACAGTGTAATAAAGAGTGTAAAAATAAGTTTTAACGGTGTAATAAAGAGTGTAAAAATAAGTTTTAACGGTGTAATAAAGAGTGTAAAAATAAGTTTTAACGGTGTAATCTAAAGAGTGTAAAAATAAGTTATTCCACTCTTTTTCCACCGTTAAATCTTAAAATTACGCCACTAAAATTTCACTTTAATATGCAATTCCACCCTTAATAAGGGGGGCACTAACGGTGTAAAAATATTATTTTTACACTCTTTACACTCTTTTCCCCGTTATTTTTGGGCAAAATCCTCGGCCCGGGTTCGAGTAAACTTAACGCACAAATTGACAGGATTCAAATTACTCCCAACCTCACTCCCTGAATAGTTTTTTGAGGATCGCGGCATGTCTTTGTTCTACATGCTTGTTCTGGTTACATGCTTGGGTACAGATGTCCACATCAGATATCATAATGGCAATTTGGTTTGTATGAAAAAACTGGCGCAACGTAGAAAAAAAATTATTTTAAATTTTTAAGTTGCCCCTGAACGATTATGTCTAGAAAAAACGTAACGCAAAACTTCTTCTACTTTGTTGCAAAGAAAAGTTTCTCTGCAAATCGGTAATATTTAGACAGAAACTAATTGAACCAGGATTTTGACAAAACTGGCATGAATTATTGCGCTGAATTTATCTGAATCGCAAAAATTCAATTCTTAAATTCTTTTTATATATTTGTCAGCTGCTGATCAAAACAATAGCAGAAAAACAACGCTTTCAGAACATCAAAAAAGCTAATTTGAATGAACGGGAGACTGCGTCCCAGGAAAACAAAAAAAATGTGTTCCTACAATTCGAGTAATTTTTTATGAAACTATGAACAAAGAGAACAGTTGATCCAAAGTGTTTTTAAAATCAAATTTTAATTGATTTGCCTATTAGAAAACAAATGATGAGCAGGTTTTGTTTCCTCCTGTTGTCAAAAATGCACGAAATTTGTTCTTACCTGAGTTTGTATACGCAAATCTGAAGTAAATGTAGAGTTGTAAAAAACAACTCAATTTCAGCTCCATAAAAAAATTCTTGAAAAAATTTTAAAAAATTACTTGAAGTTCAACTATGTAATAGTGTAACAAGTTTTGGGTTTGCTTTGTATTAAGAGCTATAGTTTTACAGCCGCCGGCCTACTTTCTGTTGAACTGGACCAAATGTGCGTTTACAAACTTGAATGTGCCGCAATTTAGCTAAAAAACCGATCCAGTTAGCAATTTACTAATTAGATTAAACAAAACGTGCTTTCTGCGAGATAATTTTCACTGAGCCGATTAACTATATTCATTTTATTTTTTGTAAGAAGCATAATTCTTCTTTCGGATTGAACTAAGAAAGCATTTCAATCATTTTTAGGTCACTGCAGTCCGTATGTAGATATATTGAAACATTTAGTGATATCGAATTCTACTTACCAAATTTGTTAATAATTATCTCAAAAATAATTTAATCCCCACTTAGCTCGTATTTTCATTGGACGTCACATAGTATCAATTAAAATCATAACTCTACTGCAAACATGGAATTTATTATATCATTACTGATAAATAAGGCAATCAGACGTGAGCTTAAATTTTCTTTTTTTTTCAGGCTAAATAACTGTCATTTTAACTGCATTTTCAACAGTTACAGTATTCGATTAAATTTGTTTCACGAATTGTGATGTTACTTTGAGTTTTGAAGAGAAGGCGCAATCGTGGTTTTCATGCAGTCTGTGATATCCCTGACCGTAGAGATACGTATGTGAGTCACGAATCCGCTTATAAATTGTAGAGTGGGATTCGAGGTGAGAATCCAAGCAGTTACTAATTTGTGGGATAACCACTTTTAGTTTTGCTTAGCAATTGAGCTACGATTGTAGCCTTATTTTATCTGACGTGGAAATCCTCCTCGAATCCAATACGATTCTTCTTATTGAAAAACAGAGTAGATTAAGAGCAACTGAAGTGAGTTATGAAATTTATGAGAATGAAAAGACAATTAAAAGTGGGAGGAATGAACAACTGAAAACTTGACTTATTAGTCGGCGGCAAGTTTTAAGATAAGTGAACGATGACTTTTGGTTGGGCAATGGCAAACTTAAACTGATATTGACTAAATGAACAATTTGAACTGAATAAGGTACAAACGTCCCACATATCCTTGGCTCCAAATAAATTTCAAACTGCCACATTTTAAAATTCAGAATAATAATAACATATATACTGGTTACTACAATTAGTAGATTATGAGAGCACCGGCAAGCCAACAGAAAATTGCAGTGCAATTGAGGGACATATGCTAATGAAATAAATTTAGTGTAAATCTATTTCATTTACTTTCACTTGGAAACATATGACATAAATTAAAGCACAATTGAGATGCGAATCCCATAAATTAAAAATTTTCGTTTAACTGCTGCTACAGATCAAAGTTTAATTTAACGAAGGTAAACAAAACACGTTTACAAATAAATAGTGAACATCAACAGAAAATCTGCGCACTGGTAGCACAAATCGAGTTCAGATTTAATAACACACAATTGAATTGATTTAAAATTAAATGAAAGAAACAATTCAAAGTTCTGAAGTGAGTTTCTTAGTTTAAATTTGATTTTCGGCGTCAAAGTCACTCATGCTTAATTCTCTAGCATAATCTTCGTACTCATAACTTTTGGGTGAGCATGTCCCAACTGGAGGAGGTGCAGGCGGACTCACAATGGGCAGTTCAAAGGATATCTCCGATACTGGAGGTTGTGATGCCGCTTCCTGGATAATAGTCTCAATGACCGGGTTTGCTGTCTTTTATCTTTAGGGTGCAGGAACGGCAGAATCGTCGCTAACAGAGCACACGGGATTTTCAAAGCCAAAATAATCTGGGGCTCTTCGGTTTATCTTTGTCTTTGATGTAGAGGGCGAAGCGATTGATGATGTGGCCGATGACGCAGCAATTGACGAGGCATTTGATGTATTGAATGTGGCAGAAGATTGTCTTGAACGTTTGCCCCCTGCTTGTGGCTTTTTGAGCTTGCGTGATGACGTCGCCTTTGTATTGTTGCTGTTGGTTGACGAAACACCAACAGCAGCATCGGATTGGGTCGGACGATGACGGATCTTTATTTCCCCATGGAACTTTTTTTTGAGCGCCTTCGTATGTTGAGAAATTTTTTCTTCTGCTGTTTTCTCATAAGGGAGGAGGCGTCCTTGGGCGTATTGCCAGAGGTCCGTGATACGCTCAGCGCGAGTGCCAAACTTTGCTATATCGCTGTTTCGCACTCGTTCTTCGGGGACTCCAGGTTCTTTAATGACGGTTGTGGTATCTGATGTTCGCATTACTGTACTGCCCGGAGCCAACGTTTCCCACAAGCCACGGAGATCCCTCTTCGATCGTTTTGTGAGTTTGGGATGCATAATAAACCGAGAAACTGATTTATTATGTTCCCCATTGTAAGGGCGTCCCGCATCCACTTGCGCCTTTTGCATAGCCTCTTCTATGAGGATATCGCTGCGGTCACCGGTCAACCATCCGTTGTCGTCGACATAATCCTCTACAGGAAAGGTATCAGCATCTAAATAGTGGTGAAGAATGTTTTCATATGCTGAATTGGATGAATTTGGTACTGTACTAAGATTGCTTAGTGATGTGTTTAGTTTTCTTCCGAAATGTGCTTGGAAAGGTGTTACATTTGTTGTCTTTTGTTTGCAATTGCGCAATGGGTATACTATTGACTTTATTGCTTCTTTAATTGTGAATGTGTTATTTCTACTATCTAATTTCATTCAGCTTAAGAGTCTTTTAATAGATTGTATCAAACGCTCTACTAATCCAATAGCTCTATGGTCATTAGCAGGGGCAGTGATTATGTTAATGTTGTGTTGTTTGCAGAAATTTTCAAAGTTATATCCAATTATACAACGTGAATGATCTAATCTAATATTTCGGGGAACAACGTGTATATGAAAGTATTCATCTAAAAATTTAATTACATTTGGTCCGTTTGCTTTTTCAAATACTTCTACAGTAGGATATTTTGAAAAACAGTCAATACAAGCACGAATATGAAAATCTTGATCTTTTTCATCCGTAAAGGGCCCTCCGAAAACAATTCGTATTTCTTCATTAGGTTCTGAACAATTTAACAAAGGTCTCCTTTTTGACGCCGGAACAACGGGTTTAAGATTCTTACCAATATCAGTACAAGGCTTGCACTGAGCAGCCAGGTAAAGGATTTCGCGTGCATGTACGGCCAGAACGCGTACTGTCCGAGGGTTATCATTCCACAACTGCCGGGTTGCGTAAGATGGAGGCTCTCCAGGACTGCATCGTGTATCGAGTGTGGGATTGCCACCCGTTAATCTATGCAAACGTAACCCCATCGCACGTGGAGATCTCTCCAGTAGAAAAACATTTAGGGTTCACCTCTTTACATCGTTGGGGGTCATTTTGCAAAATGAAATCGCGCACCTCTTTGAGAACCGCATCTTTGCTGGTGAGTACGGCCAAGAATCCTTTAATAAATAACTGAGTTAAGTTATTTTCGAAAACTTCTTCCTTAGACAAGTCTACGTTGGGTGAGTTCTGGCCCTCGTTTGATGATCGCCTCGTGTTTACCGTCGAATTTGGCGTTGATTGAAATGTTACCATGCTGTGGGTGGAAGGCGTTTGTGGATTTGATTTTGGGCTGCTCATATTTTTGGAAGAAATTGAATGGATGTGCGTGGTATTTGTGTTAAGTTCTGAATTAGAGTGGATTTGACTTGAGTTTGATTTAGAAATTGTATTAAATTGGATTTGAGCTGCGTTTGCAGAAATTTCGAGAAGCAACTGAGTTGGGTTTCGATTAATGGCAGAAAGCAAATTGGAATAGTTTGTTGAGCAAGGATGCGAGGCACGTGTGGAATGTGTGTGATTGACGCTGTTAAAGTGCTGTGATTGGCAGTTTTGTTGTGTGGTATTTACATAAATTCCAGCAATAGCGTCACAAATGCGGCTAATTGTTGCTAATGCAAATTCCTCATCGTATTTGTTTGTAACTTTTGCTTCTTGATTTGGTTGGCGGGAAATATAATCTACCAGCCCCATTTTTGTACCTGGTATATGTTTGATGTTAAAATCAAAAGGTAAAAGACTACCCAGGGGGTTAAGCGACTACTATAAGATTTGTTGGACCGGTGTTCTTTCATAATTGAAAGTAATGCTCGATGATCTGTGATGATTGTGAATGATTTGCCAAATAAATAGTATTTAAAATATTCTACGGACTACACAATTTCTAATAATTCTAGTTGATTAACACTATAACCTTCCTCGTTTGAGTTGAGAAAACGAGACGCGAATGCAACTGTATGCCAACCTGCATGTGAGCGTTGTTCGAATGCGACTCTTAATCCCGCTCTAGATGCGTCACATTTGATCCGCGTTTCTAAGTGTGGATTATAATGTGTTTTTTCCGTTGCATTTGCGACTTTATTTTTATTTGATTGGAAGTGAGTTTCATGTTCATCATTCCAGACAAATTTTGTGTTCTTTGTAAGTAATGGCCGAAGTGGATGACAAGATTGTGATAAATTAGGAATGAATTTTACTAAATAGTGGACAGAGCCTAGGAATGATCGTAATTGTTTTAGGTTTTTGGGTGCTGATAGAGATAAGATTGCTGCTGTTTTTGATTCAAGTGGTGAGATTCCTGACTGAGTAATTTTTTGTCCTAACCATTCAATTCTGTTTTTTGCGAAGTGAAAATTAGGTAAATTTATTCTCAAATTATTCTTATCTATTTTTTTAAACTTTTGTAGACTAACTTTAAGTTTTCTTCTTTAGAACCACAACTAACTACTATAATGTCAAAAAAGCAATGAGTATTTTGAAGTCCAACTAATGTATATTCCATTACTTTTTGGAATGCCGCTGGCATATCAGCTAATCCGTAGAAACCGGTAATAAAACGATATGTAGCAGTTCCCTCACCACTAATAATATTGAAGATGCAATGCCGGGCCGTTTCCGGGTCTAAATTAAGTTGACTGTAAGTAGTAATCATATCTGCCATGTTACTGGAGGGGGGGGGGGGGGTCCGGACCCCCCCCTACAAGAACTCTCACCACCGAAAAACTGATTTTCTCTTAGTGAAAGCAAGTTTTTTGGTTAAGTTTCGCCAGCCTGAGAGAAGTTCTTGGGTTAAGTTGGCTGGCGAAACTTAACCAAAAAACTTGCTTTCACTAAGAGAAAATCAGTTTTTCGGTGGTGAGAGTTCTTGTAGGGGGGGTGTCCGGACCCCCCGCCCTCCAGTAACATGGCAGATATCCGCTGTTGAATTGTTCGCTGTATATAGAATTAGGTGTTACCTAAGTTTTGAACTCTCACTAAATCTTTTTGGTGAAAACATAAAAAAGCTAATATAAGACACCAGAAGCCTAAAATTTTTCAAAAAATTTCAAAAATTTTTTCGAAAATTTTTCAAAGTTTTTCAAAGTCCTAAAATGTTCTGAAATGGATTTTGCGCTATGAAAGAGCACTCAAAAGTGATTTTTTGTTGACTTCACTTTTTTCACCTAAGTAGTATAGGGGTCGAAACATATAAAAATTTCGAATTTTTGAAAAAATTTTTTCAAAATTTTTCAGAGCCCTGAAATGATCTGAAATGGATTTTGCGCTATGAAAGAGCACTCAAAAGTGATTTTTTGTTGAATTCACTTTTTTCACCTAAGTAGTATAGGGGTCGAAACATATCAAAATTTCGAATTTTTTGAAAAAAATTTTCAAAATTTTTCAAAGTCCTAAAATGGTCTGAAATGGATTTTGCGCTATAAAAGAGCACTCAAAAGTGATTTTTTGTTGACTTCACTTTATTCACCTATGAAGTATGGGGGGTCGAAACCTACAAAAATTTCGTTATTTTTCTGAAAAAATATTTCAAAAATTTTTTGAAGCCCTAAAATGGCATGAAATGGATTTTTCGCAATGAAGGAGCTTTCAAAAATGATTTTTGTGGACTTCATTTTGTTCAACCAAATAGGACATGAAAAACTCAGTTTTTGAAGTAGTCTGAAAGAAGTCAAAAAGCAGTCAGAAGCAGTTTTTGTTGACAATACTTTTGCAAATGTTCAGTGTGATGTGGAAAGCTTGGCTTTATTTTTTCTATATACATGTGTAACTATGTATATTTCTATCAAAACAAGTACGTATATTTGCTTACATGTGTTCAAAATTGTAATGTTTATGTAGGAATGAACAATTGAAAGAAACGAAAGAATGAGAGTTTTATTTATATAATTATGCGTATTCATGTGTATAATGAAAGTATATATGAAAGTGTATATCTGTCTATAAGTAAATATAACTGTGCTTAAGTTTAGTAATGTTTCTATGAGTATAAGCTGAAGTGTATGTCTGTGGGTAGAAATTGTAAATGTGTGTAAATGTCAAGACGTTCTTGGTTTTATGTGTGGATGTTTTTCTATATCTATACAGTGAAATGTATGTATATATGTCTGAATGTATTTATGTATTTATGTATTTATATGTTTGCAATCCGATGAGAGAGAGAGAGAGAGAGATAGAGAGAGAGAGAGAGAGATTGAGAGAGGGGGAGAGATAAGTTCCTGGAGGGGCAATTTAATTGCCTTGAAGAATGTTGTTATTTGTCTCCACGATCCAATAATATTATATCTTGCACAAGGATTTTGACCTTCAGCGTAGCTAAACTCTGTCCCATTA
The DNA here is from genome assembly GCF_964194025.1 of Convolutriloba macropyga. Taxonomy (NCBI): domain Eukaryota; kingdom Metazoa; phylum Xenacoelomorpha; order Acoela; family Convolutidae; genus Convolutriloba; species Convolutriloba macropyga. The sequence continues at coordinate 14,739 of NW_027449865.1, forward strand.
AGCATTGGCAAGCAAAATGTCACAAACTAAGACGACAACAAGTTTTTGATGTTCTGAGCATGCTTTGTTGAAAACTGAATTTTCTACACCTATCTAGCTACCATATTAAAAACTATCAAGATTTTTTACGAAAAAAAAAATTCATGCTTTGTCTTTTAATCCTAGGCAAGAAAATGATAAAATGTTGCAACACAGAAGACAAAAACAACTTTTTGATGTTCTGAGCATGCTTTGTTGAAAACTGAATTTTCTACACCTATCTAGCTACCATATTAAAAACTATCAAGATTTTTTACGAAAAAAAAATTCATGCTTTGTCTTTTAATCCTAGGCAAGAAAATGATAAAATGTTGCAACACAGAAGACAAAAACAACTTTTTGATGTTCCGAGCATGCTTTGTTGAAAACTGAATTTTCTACACCTATCTAGCTACCATATTAAAAACTATCAAGATTTTTTACGAAAAAAAAATTCATGCTCTTTGTCTTTTAATCCTGGGCAAGAAAATGATAGAATGTTGCAACACAGAAGACAAAAACAACTTTTTGATGTTCTGGGCATGCTTTTTTTGAAAACGAATTTCTCTATACGCATTCAGCTACCCTTCTAGGATTGAGCAAGATTATTTACAGGAAAAAATTACTTGAGATAAATTGTTGAGAGATAAACAATAAATTGAGCTAAGTAAAAAGATTAAATTCTATAAAAAACCGAAAAATTTGGTGGAAAAACTATGATATGCAGGAGCAGCTGAACGTGTTAGTTAAAAAAAGTAGAATGATAGGAATTCGTCAAGAGCTTGAATCAAACAAATAGTGTAATGTTGTACAAGAAGAGTAGTTTCCACTGGAACTGTAAAAATAGCTAAATTTTCAAAAGTTAATTAGCCACTTGATCAATTAAGCAAGAGAGAACACAAGCTTTGTATCTGCGGGGGGTTGCTAGAAACAGCTTCAGTAGCGAATAAGTCTTGTTTGCGTATTGGGATTAAAACTAACGGATAATGCGTGCTTTGACTGAAATCTTAAACAAAAGCGAATTGCTTCTTCAGTAAATGGTACCAGCATACTGAATATACATATACTCAACTATTAAACACTGGAAGTAAAATATCAGAGCACCTCAAGCCAATAAAAATCGAATGAGTTCATTATTGTTCTTTCTTGAATCATATTTTTGATGCATTCAGTAACCCTGTGTTAAAATTTTGGATTACTTATTGTTCTGTCGACGTTTTAAAATAACATCACCGTAACGATATTTGATAGAGCATCGGAAAGAGTAACATCCAAAGGAATTTGAAATTTAAAGCGACAGAGTCTGTATAACATATTGGGTTATGAAGCCTAGCGAACATTTCGGAATTGAACACAACACTACTGCTACCTACTACTGCTACTGCCTACTACTACTATCTACAACTTCTATCTACAATTAGTACCTACTACTACTACTACTGCTACTGCCTTCTACTACTATCTACAACTACTATCTACAATTAGTACCTACTACTACTACTACTGCTACCTACTAGTAATACCTACAACTACTACTAGATTCTATTAATATCTACTACAACTACATATTGGTTCTAAGTTACACTAGTACCTACTACTACTTCTTTTTAATACCTTCAGATTTTACCATTTGTTTACTAACTATCTACAAAAAGCTGTTTCTCTTTCTCTAAAAAATGAAAACAATTCTTATCTCTAGAGAAGACTCGCTGAGCATAAACAACAGAAGCTTTTCTCTATCTCAAGGTAATGTGTCCTGACTGACACAGACCGATAGAATTTAGCCGCTAATATTTTCAACAATGCATTAGGTGTTTGAAGTTTTTTCGAAGATATAAAAAACACTGAAGCTATGTTGTATACGTTAACTCAGTAATTTTCAACTCAATGTTAATTTCTTAATTAACAACTAAGAAATCCATGGTATGGTATATCAAGTGGTACTTAATTAATTAAATCAATGTAGGGTTTTATTGTTTAGCGAACCAGTCTAATTTTTAGGAGTTTTTTTGATATGTTCTTTTTTTGAAGTGCAACTTTTTTTATACTTTATTCAAAAATTGCTTGCTTCAAAAATTCTATAGTGTGTACCTCAATGGAAACAAACACTTTTCAACGTACCTACATTATCAAAAAAACAGGTTTTACAGTATATAGTTGTTTTCGTATGTTTATTCAGAGCCACCTGTTGTTTCAGTTGTCAGGAATTACACAAATTTTCCGAAACCCTACGTTTCAAAAACTTGTATAGACAGAAAACTGCTGGGATAGCTTGCCAGAAGGACAATGCGTTTGTTGAGTTTCATATTAACCTTAGCTTTGGCTCAGGATGTGTTCAAAGCTGAGACTGTAATTGTGAACGTGCTATGCATCAAAAGTTTAGCAATACATGATCTTGCAATTTTTGTTATATTAACTTCTTCCTAATTTGTTAAATTTCATTTGGTCCTTGTTTATCAGAAGAAAATTAAAAACGAATCAAACTCATGAAACATTCTTGCGCAAACTCGTTGCGCAGTCTTGTTGCATTCTTGCACAGTCTTGTCGCATTTGAGAGCTCAAACAAAAACATTAAATTTAGGTGTTTAGCTGAACAAACTTTGTTTGTTTTCAGCGTCTGTTTACAATGGTTCCAGAGAAGTACTTCTCGCGGAATTTGAAACAAAATTCTTCTTTATTAGTGTTCAAAACACAACCGGAGACAGTATGGCTTTGGATAAGCAAGTAGAATAAAAATGTGAAAAATGGTCGATCACTTTACTTAAAAGTTGAACCATTGTGTTCGATTTCGAGTTTGTGATCTAAACAGTTTTCAAGGATAATTAACTTTTAAGAAAAAGGCTTCTTTTTTTTGGATTCAAAACTCAGAGGCGGCATGGATTTCGATAAGCAAGTTTATTAAAATGGTGATTTTGGTCGATTGCTCTACAGAAAATGGAAGTCTTGAGTTTGTGTTTGAATTTTGTGATCTAAAAACACTATTCAAGGATAACTGACTTTCAAGAAAGACTACTTTTAGCATTGAAAACACAATAATCGGTGACGGCTTAACTTTTAATTACCAAATATAATAAAATGTGAAAACTTGGCCTATCCCTCTAATTTAAAGTCAAAGTTTGAGTTTGAGTTTGTGATCTAAAAATAGTATTCAAGGGATAGTTACGTCATAATAGTTGTTATGTTATATAGTTGTGAACGCAAAACATTTGAAATACGTTCTCACAATCTATTTAGACTACAGCTATATATGTGTCAAAAAAGTGAAGGAGACCTTGTGGTTTTACTAAGCTTTTTGATATAATTTACTATATTATATAGACTATATTCACGTGGTCTATTATGCAATCTTTACTGCACAACTTCTGCAAGCATTCTAAGCTGAAGAGTATAATTTTGCATTGTTCTATAGAAAAAAAAACAAAAATAACACATGATTTTCCTGGTGCTAGGAAAATTGGCGGACAGGTCGTTTAGCCGACAAGGAAAAAATGAGAAATTTAGACGACAGTTTTTATCATAATTGGTAATAAAAGTCTAATTTGTTTATAAATCAGTAGTTCGGTTGTTATAGATTCATATCAACTCCCACAGACCATTGAGGCATGACCATGGCCCGCGAGGCATGGCCAGATGCGGTTGAATGCAGTCCAACCACGTAAAGCCCTCCGTTTCACTAGTTGATGGAAAAACAAAGGTATACTTGTCCGCTTACAGAATAGTGTTTTAAATTGGCCAATCACAGCTTCAGAATAAGATTTATTGCTCATTTCACTTAAATTGTCGGTAAAAATGTTCATTTTTTTGGTGTGTTGACATATTTTACCAGTAATTTTTGAAAAGATAGGTCAGTGCAACTCTTTAAATGATTAAATTTCTCTGAAGAATATTCGGCTAATGAACATTAAATATTGTAAAATAACTAATGTGGAGATACCTTTAAGTCATGGCCACATTAAGTAACAGTTAACACAACTAATTTTGATTTTTGCTACCATAAAAACCGACAACACAGACAGTAGAAATCAGATTAGGAGCTTCGATACCATAGTCAAACTGACAAGTATACTTCTACATTCATTTGGCCGATTTGGAAAATTTCCAGTGTTAAAACCCTGTATCCCATAGTGCATCAAGTTCAAAGTTTAAGGTATTCAAAATTTTTGGATATTAGTGTTTCACTTTTCTATGTGGTAATATTGTATTATAATACTAGTGTTCTTGGCTTTGTGTACTTCGTTTTGATGTTATCTTTCCAAAAGGGTTTCTATGTTTTCAAACGTTTGTTTGTTATGGATCCTATGAAGAGTCGATTTGAGTTCTTTCAGCTGAGTCAAAGACAAAAAACAACTGTCAAAAGGCTCATCCTGATTATAGAGGCAATTGAGCTAATAAGATTTCCAGATTTTTTAAGGCAGCATTTTAATTTCCTCTGAGCTTAAAAAATGTGAGAAATAAGTAAAAATGTCTCTTGGAAAAAATCTCCAGGTGGACTTTTACTACTGCGTGTTTTGCTTATTGCCACTATTGTCAATAGAGACCATTGAAATTTAACGTGATTTTTATCCTCATGAAAACTTGTGGCCTCTATAACAATAAATGGTTGAATCATAATGTACATGAAAAAGTTGTTTTTCACGAGTAATCATATAGCAAAACCTTAATTTTCAATAAAGCTTTATTGATCGGCAATTTACGCTATGAAAATGAATCATCGGTCTCACAGGTAGTATGAAAAAATTTTTTTTTCATGGCTCTCAAAAAAAGGAAACCTCTAACAGAACTGCAAAATTAACAACTTTAATAAAAGAAACGCTTTTTAATGTCAACTTTGCTTTTAATTTGAAAGACTTAATATAAAACAATGCCTAGCTGAAATAAAAAAAAAGACTTAGATTGTGCAAAGCAAAAATTTATAAGATATCCTTGTCAAACAAATATTTAAGTACAAGCTGATTTTTCATTACTCCTTTAACAAATTTGTTTTTTACGACCTCAATAGTTTGCCTTGAGAAAACTCATAGGAGAACGGAGAAGTATTCACTTCTTGCATCTATTGAAAATTTCGTTCTGCTACGTTAAATGCTTACTATTCATGATACCATAGCTTTATGGATTAAAGAAGTTTTAAGTTCGCGTTAAAGAATACTTAGGTTTTAAATTTTTATGAGTTACTTGAATAACATACTGAAATACTTCAAATTCACACATAGCTCTAAAAGCTACTGAAGGAATTCTGTGAAAACCAAATGTTCTAAGACAAACACAAGTTGTTGCACATGTATACAGAAAACAGTAGTGCATACTTACGTCTATGGTTCAAATTGAGCCTTTGAGCAAAACATGTTTGTTATCTACTAACGTTAGCAGGGAACTTCTTATCGTTCCTTACAATAAACCACGTCAATACTATGCAAAATCAAAAGTATTATACAAATAACTTAATACTAAACGTACGACATAGAACCAGTTACTATATAAACTAGAAGCAATTGTAACCGTGAAAATCAAACAATAAGGCCAATAGTTGAGTTTAAATGTATTTGATTTGTCCATTGCTTTTTCCATTGCTTTATATAAGTTAACGTTATTTTGTTTAAATTCAGCACAGTAGGGGGTCGAAATGTACTCCCAAATAAAGAATTGCAAGCCTATGTACTCACTCTCTATTTATCACAAGTTTTGCTGCAACACAGTAGAGTACATGTATATATACGCCTTCTTGATCAGAGACAAGAGAATACTTAAGCAAACTAATAAAAGTGCTTTTAGCCGAAAATATTATGCAACAATTTTGCAGAGAAGACTGAACTTCTCATACGCACAGTGCAATTCTTCAGCTTTATACGTAGCAATCAGATCAAAACCTTGAAATGTTAATGTCTGAGGTACTTAGGAGAAACTTCAATTCTTTTTACAACTGAAAAGGAATAAGAATTAGTCTAACTGATTTAACAACTAAGTTCTCCTCGAAAAGTTATAGGTCTTCATTGGAAACTATTTGGCTAATTAGGCTAATAGAACGAGTGCTAACATCCAAGCGAACGGCTTATATTTACTTTTAACTGAATGAATTGCTTCTCAAATTAATATTTTAGCGTTTTCATTCTTGACTTGTATTTCATTCAGTTAGTGTATGCCAAAACCCAAACTCAACTGCCGGTTAATAACCTATAATGTATCATATCCTAACGCAATTTGAAGGCTCATTTCAGCGCACAATTGTCTATCAAACTCGTTATGAAAACAATATTGCCTTTATACAACAAAGGAAGGGCAGCTCAATTTCAAGCTGGACTACCTTCGATCATTGTCTCATACCCAAAAAATTTATTGACTTTGTTACTACATTACCTAATATAACCGAAGAGGAAGACTTTATCAACAACTCAACCCCCTCAGAAACGGGAGTAACTTCTCAGAATATACCTAATCCTTTGACTTCTGACATATGGTCACTTCCTATGGACATAAAGAGGATCTTGCGCAATTATGATTTCGAAAGTATGCCACTCTTCAGGAGCCATGAAGAATATTTCGCTGCTTTAGAAGGTTTGGAAAATATGTGGAAAAAGCTCGAATCATGCAGAATTGAAAACAAAACTAACCACCATTCACGACAAAATTGATCATACAACATCATCCACAACCGATGATAACAGAAAGACTGTGATATCTTCCATCTTAGAACGATTCCCTAGTCTTCTTGAAGAAAACTCGAAAAATGAAGAAAACTTCCAGAAACTTAGCACTGAGCCATCGGCTAACAATGCTCTACGAAAGAGGAGCCAATCTCGTGTTGTTGGAGGATGTGTAATTCACAGTGGAAATTTTCCAAAAAGAATGAGATTCGATGAAAATGTGAGGTGTTCATGCGACAATAACAACTAGAACTGAAAAATTCTTGTCGATTAAAGCTTATGAACTAGACGTTGGTATCCAGTATTTTCCATTTATAACCTGTTATTTTAAAATGCTGTGCTTTATTAAAATCCGTTGTGTATGCTTATTATCCAAATTTTAGTAGTTGAAAAACCACTCCTTTAAACTAAAGTAGGTTGGTTGAACATTATCCACGTCAGACAAACAGGAAACAGGCTTCGACCTGTTTAAAGAACTAGAAAGTCAGAAATTTGTTGTAGAGTAGGATCCCCAAACCGTAGATTATCGTTCTGAAATGTTGAAATGGATACGCGCAAGAGTCGACGTTATAAAGAGCTGACGTTAGAATACACCGCAACTTGTTTTGATTTAAGTAGAGCCGAAACCAAAAAATTGCCGTTCATTACCCTAAATTGTTAGTTGCTTATTAAAAAAAGTACCTGAGTGAGTTAATTGGTCTCATGTTCGGTTATGATAGTTTCATATCAAGTCCCAACAGCCGCTGAGGCATGGCCATGGTCCGCGATGATTTCAAGATAATATTTTTTTTTAAATTTGCTTTCAGTTTCTTATACTAGAAGATACTAAATATTATTTTTTCCAATACTCGAATGTAGTAGTCTCATTTAAGAG
>NW_027449866.1:0-12399 GCF_964194025.1 Convolutriloba macropyga
TGTAAACAATGGACAAGTAAAAACACACACGCATACACACAAACACACACACAAACATGCAAAGACAAAGATCTACTTACACAAACTGTCACAAAATCACAAAACACATACACAAACGAACTGACACAAAAATTTAAACATACACACAAACCCACTCAGTCATAAACCCAAACCCACAAATAGAACACGAACGCAAACACAAAGGCAAAAAAACACACACACACCCTTATTCTAAAATTCAAAACTGAGATTGCAGTTTTTATTCAAATTATTGCTCCATAATGCCAAGTTTCTCTATGTTTGCAATTTATCTCCTCACAGGGCCAAAGATTCAAATTTGTAAAAAAAAACGGTAAGTTTGAAGAAAAATTGCAACGATCGGTTGAGCTCAGATTAAGTTAGCGTTGTTTTCGACAAGGACACCTGCAGGGCCAATTTCTATCAAAAAAGGATTTAAAATTCAAACGGATTTAGATTTTTTTATAATAAAGTAATGTCTTGTTTCAAAAAATTGCAAACCTATTTTTTTTATTTTTATGATTAATGTGAAATTGAATTTAAGGAAACACATACAACTAACCACGCACGCAAATTTACACACATACACTCACAGAAAACTACACCCACAAAAAGAAACTTACACACAGAAACACAAATTCAATTACACACTCAAACATAAATACACTCACACAATGAGTTGCAAACTTATACATTTATAAAGGAACTTATGCATATAGACATACAAAACAACACGAACAAAAGCAGGCACCAAACGCACACACGCACCTAAACACAACATCACACACACACACCCAAAAAAAAAAACACATAGACAAAGACACATGTAACGGCTGCACTCCTAATCAATTGCGGCGAGGAAAGTTTGGCACCATTCAGGGGCTCAAATTCAGTCCAGGTATTTTGCGTTAGCAGTTCGATTTTTTAACTGTATATCCGTTTTTTTTTCTTACCATTGCAATACATTTCGTTAGCTAATCTTAGTTTTTTTCAGTATCGAATCAGACTGGGCTGCTACAATACGGTATATTTATATCTATACTATAGATACAAGAGGAAAAACAACAGAATAGAATACAATAGAAAAACAAATCAAAGACAAAGATATATTTTCAGGATCTTTTTTCGCAAAAAATGTTTAACCATTAGCTTAAGTTGCGTTTGACTTTTCTTCCCGCAAGAGGAAATGTCTGAAGCTGGGTTTTGTAACAGTTGAATTCTCTTCTCAAAAAAAACTTTCAACATAAGACACGGTAGCATTTTACTGCTCAAGAAAAATTTAAACGCAAGACACTTAAGCACAATATTTACTGCTCAACACAGTTTATATATGCAAGATTTTGTTGAAAAAAGGTCTTCCCTAGGGCAAATACTCTAGACTCTGTTTGTGTTGCGAGTATTGTCCCATTTTTCTCCACATCACGTGAGAATAACTGTATTAAAAACTATAACTAAAACTGTTACCATTACGACGGCTAGTGAACAACTAATAAAAAGGAGTTTTCTCTATCTCAATTTCTTATGCTGATGTATTTTCCCACCTATGTTGTGAAAATTCAGCCTCAACATTGCTGGATCTGTTTTCTATCATAAAAACCTGTTTTCATTTGGCAGTACTGGAGCGAGCTTCACAACAGGCCTCCTGAAATCATCGTTTTTGGTTAGAATTGTTGCTGATCGAATTGCTCCGTCAGGACCTGTGTTTGTTTTTGTAACGCGACCAAGTTTGAAAAACCCTCGTTTGTCGTTGTCTTCGACCAACCAAACGCGATCAACCTGATGCAGATTTCTGTTGGATTCACATTTCCATTTTTGCCTATAGTTCAAAGTTGGCAGATTTTTTTTCGAAAAATTTTCGAGATGAGATGGGAATAAGCTTGTGTTTTTCGAAAGAGTATTCGATGATCGACGAAATCCTCTACCAATAGTAAATATGTTAGAAAAAAATTTCTGTTAGCAATTAGGGAGTGGTTTGGGGTAATTGCTCCCAAATCGTCTACTGACGGTTGTCAAGGTTTTTGCATCCAATGTTTCCCATCAAGACATATTTTGATTGAGAGAAGATCTTTTGTAACTCTTTGGTTCCCCATAAATAGCCACCTTGAAACTTCTGACACGTCGCTTCCACCAATTGAGGAGCAGCAGGTGGATTTAACTTCCATCTGATACCTTGCTGAACTAAATGCGCTTCCATTTTTCTTTGTTCCGTGATCTATCATACTCTGTGAACTATCAATCAGCTCCACAGAAATTTGCCCCATTGTCACTAATCATTTTAATCGGTTTTCCTCACCGAGTTAGGAACCGAATAGTTGCCTTCAGACAACTGTCGGTATCTATTTTTGGGTCAATCTCTATGTACACGGCTGTTTCTGTTACACATGTGAACCAACACCATCATTGCCTTTCTTTTTGGGGCCAACTTATACCGTAAAAGGGCCAACATGTTCTACTCCAGCATTTGCAAAAGGTGTTGGGGGTATTCAGCCTTTTTGCAGGTAACTCAGCAATCACCGGAGCCATTGTTTTTGCTCTGCCTCTTTGGCACGGGACATATTTATTCTTTATTGAACGCAAGACAGATCTTACGTCAAAAATCTGGAATCGTTGCCGAACAAACAATTTTTCTGATATGTTCATTTCCCTCGAGGTTGTTTTTTTTTCGCTGGTTACGCAAGAATAATTCGGCCACATGATGATTCCAATGAAACACTATTTGGTGCTTTGCATTGAAGTACAACAGACTTTTACCTATTCGAACTAGTCCCCTTTTACAAAAGAGGGGTCAAAGATGCAGAATTGTTTCGCTTTTTGGAATTTCCTTCTCAGGTTTGAGAGATTTTATCTCTTCAATAAACTGTTCTTGCTGTAGCAACTTTAAAATGACTATATTTGCATTTTCTTTTTCCTCATTGTCAATTATTTCAGTTGAGCGTTTCGTTTGCTTCAATCCTTGCTGCCCATAGGCCATTTTATTTACCAGTTGGTTAAAGATGCTAAGTCGTTCCTGTTGACCGATCGGTTTTTTCTTTGGTTGACGATATGAAGGCCGTATGACTGTTTTGTTCGTCCGAAAAGAGTGTCAAGTTCACCTGCTCAGGCCATCCGTCAGTTGGGTGCATCAACCAGGCTGGCCTAATGAGGCACTCCATTTTCTTGAGTTTATCAACACTGATGACTCTTGTCCCAATTCCTGCTGGATTGTTGGTACCACTCACATGATTCCACTGTGAAACGACAGTTGTATTCAACATTTCTGCAACTATGTTGGCTACAAAGACTTATGCTTTGTGTCGAGAACTGTGTATCCATTGTAGAACAGTAGTCATCTCTGTTCAAAAGTTAGGACCTTGGAAAATTGATTCCTGTTCATTAACTATCTCTTCCTTCAACTTCACTGCCATGACTGTAATTCCAATCGAGGTATCGAAAGGTGTCGCATCGTTGCGTTTCTGCATTTTTCGACTACAAATGCTAAGTCCGCTGAGTATTCCTTGGGCTGCAAAAGTAGGTATGCCACTGCACAAATTGTGTTTTCCGATGCGTCAGCGAAGACATGAAGTTCCAATTTGTTCTGGGCTTTGCTGTAGTATCTTCTACCGATGCTGGTTTCTCCAATTTCTGGAAGCTGGTTCCTCCATTTCACAAACTCCTCTTCTTTGTTAGGTGCTACTGAGTTGGCTCAATGTTGCCCAATTTTGGTCCAGATTCTCTTCAGAAATTGTCTCATGTGAAGATTAAAAGTTGCAAAGACACCAAGATAATCAAACATTGAAGAATCTAGAGACAAGATCTTCCTTTGGAAGATTGGTGTTTCAACTTGATTGATAGTATCTCTGCAAACATGTAGATTGTCTTCAGTTGAGGCCATTGACGTTCAAGCACGCAAGACCCACCTTACTAGGTTCTACTACCACTTGCTGTGTGTTGCTGATTGATCTAACGTCCCCGGGGATTTTTTTCGGTCACAATACTGCAGTTGGTGGTCTACTATTTCGGTTCGAATACATGTTTTGATAGAACAGTCTGCAGTTGCTTGAAAACATTGATTGCTTCTTCAGGAGTTTCCATGGGTTTGATGAAATCGTCTATGTAGAAGTCGTTTAAGGGTGACTTTTTTGCAATTAGTGACACGTCCTCGATGTCGAACGACACTCGCTTCAGAGCGTAGTTTGCACAAGTTTGTCCACTGTTTGCAACAAAAAAATGGCGCTGATACCCTTAATTTTTAATATTCATTCATTGTTGGTGACCAAAGTACGCACATGCAGATTTTATCTCGTTCAGGATCCTGTGCTTGCAAAAACAAAGAATCAATATGCGAGGTTAGGGTTTTACTCCTTCTCGAAATCGAAACATTGTTCCGATCAATCTTCGTAGTAACAACTTGTCATCTAGGCATACATCTTCGCATTTTGCTGCAACGTTGCAAACATGACAAACTCTGGATCAAAAGTTCACTACTGGATGGTGTTGCAAATACCATTCCTTTCCGAAAAAGCCTTTGACTTCTGATTTACCGGGAATCTTCACGAATCCCTTTTTTCATCTGTATTAGTTGACTGTTGATACAATTCTTTTGAATTTGGATCTCGTTGGAATCTTTTTCCAGTGAACAGAGCTGACCTAGAGCTGAGCCCTCGTTGTTCCGGAGATTGGCTCCTAGCTCAATCCAAAGCATGCCCGCTTCGTACCGCTCGCCCGTAAACTTAGTCGTGCTCTCTAAGTATTTCTGAGCTTGCTTCAATTTCTTTGATTGACTTTTAGTATTTACTTTTGACTTTAAAAGCGTAGGTTTCTATGTGCAGGCGAAATGAAAAACAGTTTGTCCTCTCTTGCCTTTCATGGCTCCACTAACTACCCGTGTTTTTCCCTTGTTCTCCTGTGTTTTCCCGTGTTCTTATCTTGCAGACTAATGCCTTTTGTAATTCATAGTCATCCCAACTTAGAGTTCTGTCAACTTTCTTTAAATTGAAGCTTCTTTTTGCAAAGACAACCAAGTGGCTGAAACTTAGTTTCAGTTTGTTGCAGTTCTAGTTTGTATTTCTCAGTAACATTAACTGATGTACAAACGCCTCGTGAGAATGCACAGCTGAATGCAGTTCCTCTATTTTTATAGGCCCCTTCTTGTCTTTAGATTCTCCGTTCCATATATACCGGCTATAATGAGCGTTGCCTTAGTGCCTTGGGCGTACCACTTCTCTTGAACGCTTTGAGCGATGAGTGATAACGTTGATCCTCCATCGGGAAAAGCATATGTTTATATTCGCTTGCGTCCAATCTGGATTGAGACGGGAACTATCTGAAAAAAAGCTTGTAACTTTGTTATTTTGATTTTTTGATGCAGCTCTCATATTGACTGCGAGATTTTACTTTTTGAATTGGTTTTTTGTTTGTAGCAATTGGTTGTGTTTTTTGGTACATCCACTTAAACTGCACACGTTGAATTTGCAATCCTAGATTGCGAATCCTTCTCCGAGACATACATAAAAATTATGTTACTTCCTCAATGCCACGTAGCGATTGTTAATATTCATGTTCTTGAATAAAGGACTGTTCCAAATACGATGGATGCGGATATTTATCGTTTTGTCTCCTTTTGTATTGCGCATATTTACTTCTTTGCGTTCATCTTTAAACGCTGAGACTTTTTCATGCACGAATGTAATTCCTAATAACCATTTTTCAAACATGGTTAGATCAGGCCGGTCCTCGTCCTTATCATCAACATAGAACAACCAGTTTTCTTTGAGTGTCTGTGGTGGCTTATCAAATGCCATATACAATGTTGAGTTTGATTGCAGATCACTATTTTGTTTGTTCTATTTGAGTACGTTCGCAAAATTTGACTTAATAACCAAAATTAAATAAGGCTTGCTCAGTCATGAGTTTTCAATTGATTTGTTTTTGGTATGCTCTCGAGTTGTAACTACATGCTGTCGTCCAAATTTTGTTTCAAGAAATCTCAAGGCAGCACTAAAAACTGTAATGCCCCATTCACAAGATTGCAGATTTTACAATGCCTGTATGTAGCAGCTTCAAGTGGCTCAAATTCTCTGAATCAGGAGTCCTGCCTTTATCAAGTGTCGCGATAAACATAATAGACCTTTCAGGTCACTCCATCGTGTTTCCATTAGAGCTATTAAATTTTAACTTTGGGAGTTGACTGCTGCTGGATTGCATTTAAGTATATATGGTTCCAACTTTAGGAGAAAAATTTCCGTTCTCAGAGATAGGAAAAAGTCACGTGCGTTTGTGATTTGAGTATAACGTCTCTGTTGATTCAATGCTTGGCTAGCAAAAACAATGGATTTTGGTCTCACTGGGGTTGCAGTGTTGTCAATTTTTTCGGCCCATAGTGAGACAGTTTTTCCTTTTGACTCCCAGTTGAGGGGTGACTTGTCGCGCGTACTGACTGGCTGAGAACATAGGTCATAGTTCTCGAATTCTGTTCTTTTTGATTTGGGCTCAAGCTTTCTTTCCTCTTCAAGAAGGTGTTGTAAAGCTGGCTCAATTTGCAGACTTGTTTCGAAGTCGCCGTCAAATTTATTCAAATTTTCATTTCGTCTTTGTTTTGCCGAAGAATAATGAGAGACCTTCTCGGTATCTCGATCGTTCAATGGCTCGTTGTTTTGATCAGTTCTTAGGAATAACTCTCCAGTTGGTGAGTGTTCTTGTTGGCTTCGTGATTTGCATAGACTGAATCGTTAACCATTTTGATGGTGTTGTTTTGTTTAAACACTCAAGCCAATCTTTGTCAAAAGTTTCTGTGATCATTTGTTTTGATATTTTCTTCATTTCAGGTAATTTTTTGGATATGGTTTGAGTTAATTGATTGGGCGACGCTTTAATTGATTGGGCAGTTCCTCCTCTTCTAAGAAGTTTAGAGTTTGTTTGTAAAAAATTCTAAATGTACTTGGCCGCTCTGAATCTTCAATTAATTTAAAGCCAAGTCTCTGCGAGATGTCTCAATGTTGCCCGTTTTTGGTCCAGATTTCTGCAACTATGTTGGCTACAAAGACTTATGCTTTGTGTCGAGAACTGTGTATCCATTGTAGAACAGTAGTCATCTCTGTTCAAAAGTTAGGACCTTGGAAAATTGATTCCTGTTCATTAACTATCTCTTCCTTCAACTTCACTGCCATGACTGTAATTCCAATCGAGGTATCGAAAGGTGTCGCATCGTTGCGTTTCTGCATTTTTCGACTACAAATGCTAAGTCCGCTGAGTATTCCTTGGGCTGCAAAAGTAGGTATGCCACTGCACAAATTGTGTTTTCCGATGCGTCAGCGAAGACATGAAGTTCCAATTTGTTCTGGGCTTTGCTGTAGTATCTTCTACCGATGCTGGTTTCTCCAATTTCTGGAAGCTGGTTCCTCCATTTCACAAACTCCTCTTCTTTGTTAGGTGCTACTGAGTTGGCTCAATGTTGCCCAATTTTGGTCCAGATTCTCTTCAGAAATTGTCTCATGTGAAGAATGAAAGTTGCAAAGACACCAAGATAATCAAACACTGAAGAAACTAGAGACAAGATCTTCCTTTGGAAAAATGGGGTTTCAACTTGATTGCTAGTATCTCTGCAAACATGTAGATTTTCTTCAGTTGAGGCCACTGACGTGCTAGCAGGGAAGACGCGCCTTACTAGGTTCTACTTCCATCTGCTGTGTGTTGCTGATTGATCTCAAGTCCCCGGTGATTTTTTCAATCACTCTTCTGCAGTTGTTGGTCCACTTTTTCAGTTCGAGTCCATGTTTTGATAGAACAGTCTGCAGCTGCTTGCAAACATTGATTGCTTCTTCAGGAGTGTCCACTGGCTTTGATGAAATTGTCTATGAAGAAGTCGTTTTAGAGTGACTTTGTTGCAATTAGAGACAAGTCCTCCTCGTCGAACGACACTCGCTTCAGAGCATAGTTTGCGCAATTTTGTCTACTGTTTGCAACAAAAAAATGTAGCTGATACCCTTAATCATGCGCAATTCATTCATTGTTGGTCACCAAAGTACGCACATGCAGATTTTATCTCATTCAGGAACCTGTACTTGCAAAAACAAAGAATCAATATGCGAGGTTAGGGATTTTAGTCCTTCTCGAAATCGAAACATCGTTCCGATCAATCCTTGTAGTAACAACTTGTCATCTAGGTATACATCTTCGTATTTTGCTGCAACGTTGCAAACACGGCAAACATTGCCAGGCTTTTTTGAGTTCACTACTGGATGGTGTTGCAAATACCATTCCTTTCCGAAAAAGCCTCTGGCTTCTGATTTACCGAGGATCTTCACTAGTCCATTTCTTCATCTGTATCAGTTGACTGTTGATACAATTCTGTTGAAATTCGGTCTCATTGGAATCTCATTCCAGTGAACAGAGCTGACTTAGAGCTGAGTCCTCGTTGTTCGGCTCCTAGCTCATTTCAAAGCTTGCACCGCTCGCCCGTAAACTTTGTCGTGCTCTCTAAGAATTTCTGAACTTGCTTCACTTTCTTTGATTGAATTTTAGTATTTACTTTTGATTTTGGAAGCGTAGGTTTCTATGTCCAACCACGACTGAATATCATCAGCCCTTGTTTTCTTCTGTGCAGGCGAAATGAAAAACAGTTTGTCCTCTCTTGCCTTTCATGGGTCCACTAACTGCCCGTGTTTTTCCCGTGTTCTCCTGTGTTTTCCCGTGTTCTTATCATGGAGACTAATGCCTTTTGAAATTCATAGGCATCTTAATTGAGAGTACTGTCAACTTTCATCAAATTGAAGCTTCTTTTTGCAATCACACTCAAGTGGCTGAAACTTAGTTTCAGTTTGTTGCAGTTGTAGTTTGTATTTCTCAAAAACATTAACCGATGTACAAACGCCTCATGAGAATGCACAGTTGAATGCAATTCCTTTATTTTTAAAGTCACCCTTCTTGTCTTAAGATTCTTTGTTCCATATATGCCGGCTATAATGAGCCTTGACTTAGTGCCTTGGGCGTATCACTTCTCTTGAACGCTTTGAGCGATGATGATACCGTTGATCCTCCATTGGGGAAAGCATATGTGTATAGTCGGTTTCTTAAAAATATCTTGTATTTTTGTTATTTTGATTTTTTGATGCAGCTCTCACATTGACTGCGTGATTTTACTTTTTGATTTGGTTTTCTGTTTGTAGCGATTGGTTGTGTTTTTTGGTACATCCACATAAACGCACACATTGACTTTGCAATCCTAGATTGCGAATCCTTCTCCGAGACATCCATAAAAATTATGTTACTTCCTCAATGCCACGTAGCAATCGTTAATATTCATGTTCTTGAATAAGGGACTGTTCCAAAAACGATGGGTGCAGATCTTTATCGTTTTTTCTCCAATTGTATTGCGGATGTTCACCTCTTTGCGTTCATCTTTAAACGCTGAGACTCCTTCATGCACGAATGCCATTACTAATAACCATTTTTCAAACATCGTTAGATCAGGCCGGTCCTCGTCCTTGTCATCAACATAGAACAACCCTTGCAGATTTTACTTTGCCTGTATGTAGCGGCTTCAAGTGGCTCAAATTCTCTGAATCAGGAGTCATGCCTTTATCAAAAGTTGCGATAAACATGTTAGACGTTTCAAGTAACTCCATCGTGTTTCCATTAAAGCTATTAAATTTCAACTTTGGGAGTTGACTGCCGCTGGATTGCATTTAAGAATATATGGTTCCAACTTTAAGCGAAAAATCTCAGTTCTCACAGCTAGAAAAAAATCACGTGCCTTCGTGATTTGAGTATTACGTCTCTGTTGATTCAATGCTGGGCTAGCGAAAACAATGGATTTTGAACTCACTGGGGTTGCACTGTTGTCAATTTTTTCGGCCCATAGTGAGACAGTTTTTCCTTTTGACTCCCAAATGAGGGTTGACTTGTCGCGCAGACTGGCTGGCTGAGAACATAGGTCAAAACTCTCGAATTCTGTTCTTTTTAATTTGGGCTCAAGCTTACTTTCCTCTTCGTGAAGGTGTTGTCGCATTTCAGGCTCCTTCAATTCTAGCTCTAACAATAACTTTTTACAATTGAATCAAGCTCGCTCAATTTGCAGACTTATTTCTAAGTCGCCGTCAAATTTATTCAAATTTTCATTTCGTCTTTGTTTTGCCGAAGAATAATGAGAGACCTTCTCGGTATCTCGATCGTTCAATGATTCGTTGTTTTGATCAGTTCTTAGGAATAACTCTCCAGTTGATGAGTGTTCTTTGTTGGCTTCGTGATTTGCATAGACTGAATCGTTAATCATTTTGATGGTGTTGTTTTGTTTAAACACTCAAGCCAATCTTTGTCAAAAGTTTCTGTGATCACTTGTTTTGATGTTTTCTTCATTTCAAGTAATTTTTTAGATATGGTTTGAGTTAATTACGACGCTTTAATTGATTGGGCAGTTCCTCCTCTTCTAAGAAGTTGAGAGTTTGTTTGTAAAAAATTCTAAATGTACTTGGCCGCTTTGAATCTTCAATTAATTTAAAGCCAAGTCTCTGCTTAGCTTTAAATTCTAATATCGAGGTTTGTATTTTCAATCAAGCTTGTCTAGTAACAACCGATATGTTTCTTGTTGCTTGTTTGCTCGGGTCGGTTTTTGGCTTCAACCCTCCTACTCAATTGCATTTTTAGAATTGGCGCGTCTATAATGCTGATGGGCTGGAATGATTTTTTGGTGTGCCTTTGGCATTCTGTTAGACAGTTTGAACAGCAGTTTGCTTCCATTGTCTGGCTTGGCTGACCAAATGTAGCGGAGGCTCACCTAATTGATTGCAACGATGAAAGTTTTACACCGCCCAGTTGGTTTCAGCGGATTGTTCTTTCGACTGTTTGCTAATCTTAGTCTTTTCAGTTTGAATGTTTGCTAACCTTAGTCTTTTCAGTATCGAAGCATACTGGGTTGCTACAAATCACAAAATACGGGACCGCTATATATAAGCCGGTTCAATCCGATAGAAAAACAAATTGATGAGAAAGACTTATGTTTAAGGCCAATTTATGCAAAATTATTTAATCCTAAACTGAAGTTGAGTTTTACACGTATTGAGTTACCAGCAGCTGCCGTTCGTAACAGTTGAATTGCAGCTCTAAAAGTTTGTAGTTACAGGACACTGTAACAAATAATATAAGACTCAAGAATAACTTTCAAAACAAGACACAGCAAAAATTTACTGCTTAAGTATTCTTTAAACGCAAGACACAGTTACACGTTATTAAATGCTTAAAACGGATATTTTTTGCATTAATTTGCTGATGTATATGAAGAAAACCATTTGCTAAGTCACGCACTGCTGAGTATCTTTGTGCTACTAGGGTTATTCCCACTTTTCCTCCACATCACGGGACTATGAGTGCATTAGTAACTATAACTATAACGGGGACGATTTCGATGAGTAATGAACCACTAGTACTCAGGGGTTTTCCCTATCTCGCTTTTTTATGCTGTTGTAATTTCTACGCATGTTATGAAAGCTCAGCTTCAACAAATCAAATACGCATACAGGCACAGAGAAACAGGTAAAAACATTCACAGACACAAAAAGGCACACAAAAACTAACGGGCAGCCACCAAACTTACAAAGCGCACAAACACAACGCTAATCAAAATTTGGGACATCCATTGGTATCCAATTTGGTATCTCTTAATCCAAATATATACCTTTTTATCCTATATTTTATCCATTTTGATACCTGCTGCTAGATATATCCCTGTTGTTCATATTAACAAATTATCTCTTCACAGGGACAAATTTGCAAAAAATTTGTAGCAAAAACTTACATTTGGAAAAAAAGCTGCAAACGATTGCCCAAATGCGTTCCGGTTTATTTCTGTCTCTATCGGCATTATGGGCTATTTCGATATCATTAGTTGAGGTTTAAATGCATCCTGGAGGATCAACTGGCAACAAAATATATAATGAACTCGTATCTAAAATATTTAGAAATTGTTGCTTACTTAACCAATTTTTGGTTTTTGTAAGTCTGATGAAAACTTGAAACTAAGGAAGTGCACACAAATACAAACACATGTACAAGCAAACTCAAAAGTACACGCAAACAATCACACTTACAAGAAAACTAGAACATAAGCAGTCACCAAGCTGAGACACTCACAAAAAGCAAACGCACAAAAAGTAAATAAAAACACACATATGTGCACAGATACGCACAGAAAAAGAAACACACAAACACTTATAGACACAGCCACGCAAACACACCTACTCAAACAGAAACACACACGCGTCCTTAATCAATATTGATCCCAAAAATTGCAACTCCTAGCTAACTGTTGCATGATATATCCGCAATGTATCTTGAAAAATTTCCTCTCCACAGAGCCAAATTAAAAAATTTTGCACAGTATCGTGAGCAAATATTGGCAAAAAATCCCCC
>NW_027449867.1:0-30870 GCF_964194025.1 Convolutriloba macropyga
CCCGCGTATACTACTTAATATTTTTTCTCCCCAAAATCGAAAACCAGATATGTTAATTTTACCTGCAGAACACTAATTACAAGGAAAACAAAAGAGTCAAATTTCATTTGTTATACGTATTTGGCAAAATTTCAGAGACTTTATTGATCATATGAGATCGACGTCATGTCTATCATTTTATTGCAGAAGTCAGAAATGGTTGAATTTCACTTCCAATTTTACTTATAGTGAGCGATTTCCCGTTTTTGACCAGAACTTGTGTGCCCATGGCGAGAATTTTAATGTTTATATATAAATTTGTATATATATATATATATATATTATATATATATATATATATATATATATATACTATATATGTATATATATATATATATATATATATATATATATAAATATATATATACATATATTTATATATATATATATAAAATAATATATATATATATATATATATATGATTTATATAAAAATATATGTGTGTTTGTGTACATAGAGGGAGAGAGAGCTTGATTTGCTACCCTGAGCGCGAGTAAAAAATATTGTTGAAAAGTTGTCTTGGTTTGCAGGATATAAGCCGAAGAGCTTAAACAACTATTATCGTCTTATCGAGGGTTTTTCTTGAACCCTGTTTTGTGCTAGGTTTTTCATAATTCCAGACAACACGTAATTCTACGTTCCAAGTTTTTAATTATCGTTAAATCGCTTTTTCAGCCAGACATTTCCACTCACTTCAAACTAGTTACCTATAGTTTCAATCGTTTTCATTCCTGTTAGTTTTTTGTTCCAATATGATGGACCCACTCATTTTTTGTACAGACATTTTTGACTTTTCTAAGCTCATCCCAGATTAACTTATGCAGTATCAAACAAAAAACACTTTCCTAGATTTTTACTATATAAATATTTTCACGAATTCTTCATCTTGATAAAGTTACTGAAGCATATAGATTTGACTATTTCAACCAATTTTCACCATATTTTAGCTATTTTATACACGTTTTTTGATATTTTGGTTTTTATAATTAATTTAAGCCTGCTCGACTACGTCAGAGATAAAGGAATATTTTCCTTGAATACCTTTTAAAGTTGTTGGTCTTTTTCTATACATATTTTTTGAAGAAACACATGAAAATATTCTTCTTGATTTTTCTGTTCACACATTTTTCTACTTTTTAGCACCAATCAGAACAAAATCTCTGGTAAAATGTTGAAATTCCTTTTCGCTGCTCCTCTCTACATCTATTATCTAACTTCTCGGAAAATGTATAATTTAAAAAATTATTACACGAAAATATTCATACAATTTTTGGCCCGTTTGATTGAAATTTTGTTCAGGTTGCAGTTCTGGAGGTTCTTTTTTCCCTTTTATATTGCTGCTCTTAGGATTTTACTCTGATTAGAACTAAAGATTGAAACCGTCTGAACACTTTGCGTGCACATTTGATAACTGTATATTTCTGATGAGTTTTGGCAAAACCTTAACTCAGTTCAAAATAAGAAACCGCAGGATAAATTGTTTACCGAGAAAACGCCTATTAGAACGAAAACAAGAATGATTCTACGAAGCAAAATAAGTCTGCTTTCGTGTACATACACATCACCTAAATTTGTTGCATTTTTGAAAAGTTTACAGACAAAGAGTTTAGGTTTTTTTTACACACATCCCTCTGCGAATTGCTAACTCAACTTCTCCTGAATTAGAAATTTTCTGATAACAAAATGCAATGGGAATCTGTTGTAGTTTCCGATTGATCAAACTAGATTGCAAGGATTTTCAACTAATGCGCAACGTTTGGAAAGTTTTTCTTACCTAATTGCAGTTTTTTATTTTGTCTCTGATATCCAAAAAGTTTCGGAAATGTTTCCCTAGTTATTTCTTTTTTTAATAAAAAAACAAAAGTTCCATTTTTCATTTATAATACATTCGAAATTTAGACCCTCAATTTAGCTGACTTGTAGACT
Organism: Convolutriloba macropyga; assembly: GCF_964194025.1. Classification (NCBI taxonomy): domain Eukaryota; kingdom Metazoa; phylum Xenacoelomorpha; order Acoela; family Convolutidae; genus Convolutriloba; species Convolutriloba macropyga. Next base: position 1,966 of record NW_027449867.1, read on the forward strand.
ATAATATTTGGTTTTTATGAGCTAAATACAGTTGTTCGTAATTTCAATAAATATCCATCTATTTTGTCTTTTCTTTGATAAATCATCTTCTGGGAACATTTTCTGACTTATTTTCAAAGTTTGAGTTTTCCTGGTTGTTTTATATGTATTTTTTAATTTTAAGCAAAACTGCATGTTTTTTTTCAATAAACTCAAATGCAGTTTTCAGATAATCACAATTTTTTTGGTAGCAAATTGCTCTAGGAAACGTTGTTCTGATGCATCTAGAGTGCACTCGCGAATAGGTTTTGATCATACCAATTTCAAAATTTGACATTTTCAATTTTCCTAGGAAGCTAAGTTTTTAGAGTTCTTGAAGTTATTTTTACATTTCTGAAATCATTTCAGACCAAGCATGATGAAGTTCTTAACCATTAGGTTTGAAGATAATGGAAAAGTTCTAAGTTTTCGTTAACAACCACCATAACTTTATCAAATCGTCGGCTGATTCATCAGGCAGTGAGTGAACGTGAAGTGAGGTTGAAACTCCAAATTTTGTTAGTTCTAATTTGACATTAAGAGTGTAAAGCTTTATGGTGTAACGTTTACTTTGTAACGATTGTTTTCTATTCAAAGTTATATTTTACACCTCCATATATTTGGTGATGTTTCTTTCAAAAATACTCAGTCTTTATAAAAACAAATATCTGGAACATTAAATGTCATTCTCAGGCATCCAAATCAAGTCATTCAAAAAATTGTACATTTTTTGAAACTGACAGAAGCTAACATGAATTATATAAATATAGGATAAATAAGGACTTAATTTTGTATGGCCTCAGCTATTTAAAACAATGTATAACCGTACATACGATGAGCAGATTTTGCATTGACCTTAAGCATTAATTTTTAAGATTATTCCCATTCCAAGTGAATTTTCTTTTCAACCTTCTTTTGAAACAAAGGTTTTTTGGGAGTAAAAAAATTTGCTGCAGCGCTGTTCCCATTGCATTGATATTTTTAATTGTGGTAATATACAAATTTGGGAATAATTTTTGCTGCGTATAGTATGATGCGAACTTTTTTGTTCCATTTTAGACTAGCATCCAACGTCTTTTATTTTATTAGTTTCGGAATTTTAATTTTTTTGTTGACTTACTCTAGTTATGTTCAGAGTTCGGCTTTTTGAACATACCTGAACAAGCTTCTTGATGTCACTGTATTCTCTTTTTTATAACAGTACAAATTTGTTGGTTTGGTAATTTTTGTCGTAAATTTGGCAATATGTTGTGTTCAATTACATTTGAAGGCAAGAAGAGAACCTTTGTAATCAAAGATAGAAAAAAATAATATTGAAGTGCCCCAGACCCAAGACCTTGATAAGGATCACAGTCTTGTGTCTTCAAAAAGGGGACGATGATCGGGTACCACTCCACAATACAATAAAAAGAGCAAAACTTTGTACTTGCGGTCCATCTGGCGCATACCCTTTTTGGTCTGTTCAATATTACGTTTTTGCTTGTTCGGTCGGGGAAATACCCAAAACTTAGCCTGATCAAAACTCCTTTTGAGACTCATTAAGCGTATTAAATGATAAAATCAGGTTTATTGCCTCAAACCGCTGTGCGAAACCAGTCTTCTGTCACGAACTCTCAAAGGCCTCCAGGCTGAAAACCGGCGGTCGGGTATCTAAAGATATCTAACACTAGGAGAGGCAATTTAGTTTCCTTAAATTGAGTGAACTCATATGAGGTGACAAAGGTTTATGCGAAAATAAAATGATGAACTGCAAACAACTACATGTACTGGGACATCTTGGCACAGCAGTGGGAAAAGAGTTGCATGAGGGTCTACCGTAAACAGGTTGGACGATTCCTTCCTGAAAATGAAAGTAGCAGGAATAGTGAACTGATGAAAATAAAACTGGATCAGAGATAGATCCTGATGCAGGTGTGATACCAACTACAACACTACTATGCTGCCCTTGGAATGGCTCGAGTCTTAGAAGACAGTTGGTTGGTGGAAACAACTCATAAAAAAAGGCACATCAAAAATGCGTGATAGCCGATGAACAGCAAAAAACCGTTTGTTAAAAAAGTAGCAGGTACTGAGAAATCTAAAGCCCGCACACGCTCATCGATGACTGTGGACAACAGCAGCCAAATGTTTCAATATCCAAATTTTGCTCAGCGATATAATGTCAAAAAGAGCCTATAGTTAATCATTGCTACGAGAAACATGGCTGGCCGTACAGTAAAAGCAGAGAAGCCGGAAGGCAAGAGACTCTCAACCTGAGACCGGGTCTCAACCTGCAGACTCTCCTCTACCTAGAGATCCGGACAATCAAAGGATTCCGTCAAAATCAGCCTAGATATCCTGCCAATTTTAAAATCAGCAAGGAGGCTCGGTACGCACAAAAGGTTCCGACCCCGCTCATCCACATTTTTGAGTTAATTGGCTACCAAATGATGAAGTGTTAGAAAACCATCAACAACATACATATCGTTCAATAAACAACGAATGGAATACAATCGTGTACCGCTTGTTCACCCCTATTCATTTAACCCCCTATCATTAAACCTCGATTTATTCACCCCTGTATAATTTAAACCCTCTATGTTTTCACCCCGATTTTAATCTTTCTATAAAAAAATGATTATTAAATTATCAATAATATCATTTGGCCATGCCTCGGAGGCCATGGCTATGCCTCAGCGGCCCGTGGTATTTGATATGACACTATCAGAACCGAACGTGGGATTGGTTTATCCACTCAGTTATGTCAAAACATGCTTTAATGTCCACTGCTAATTGGCGGGACGAAATGATAGAGGGGTGAAATGATAGAGGGGTTAAATGATAGAGGGGTTTAATGATAGAGGGGTAAATAAATCGGGGTTAAAAGATAGGGTGTTAAATGAATAGGGGTGAAAAAAGTAGAACCGCATACAATAATGCCACACCAAAGGGCCAAAGAACGTCGTGTAAAAAAGGACTACTAGAAAGGACAATAATACATATCAAACAAGGAACACTAATTAGGAGCAAAACTCGATGGTTATAATAAATAAAATCTTAAAATCAAATTCGAATCAGATGAAACCTAAACAAAACAATTTAACCTATACTTCATTAGAAAAAATATGAGACCTGTCCTCACTGCGAATGCTTAACAAGCCGACAAAAAAGAGCAAAGCGGTGCGAAATTCAAAAAAACTTTTCCATTTTTGAAAATAATCAATTTTACCGTTATTAATGTCATTAGATATCAACTGAAATCCCTAACATGTACATATATATATATATATATATATATATATATATATATATTTATATATATATATATATATATATATATATATCTACATAGAAAGCACCTGAGACTTTTCATCCTCCAAAGTTCAATTGCGCAAAATTTCAAAGCCAATGGAACCTACCATCAGTGTTATAAATCAAAAAGAAAACAAAAATCCTATAAAATGTAAAAATATAAAAAAACTCAATTAGTTTGTTAAATCTCGTAGTAACAGTAGTAACAAAGCCGAGAAACAAATAATTGAAGCTAAAATCGTTATAGAGATCAGATGTTAGTTCACTGGAAACGGGTTGTGAACCGTGTTTACAGAGGCAGAGCTACAAATTGACCGAAAATCTATTTAAAAAAATGACGAAGCTCAAAAACCGAAATATGTTTTGAAAACAAAAATAATGCACATTCGTTGGTTTTGTAATTTTTTCGTACATTTGGCATTATATAGTGTTTACTTTTGAAGACGAAAAGAGAACCTTCGTAGACAGGGATAGAGAAAACTCATGTTGAAATCTCCCAGACCCAAGACTTTGATAACGATCACAGTCTTGGGTAATGAAAAAGGGGTGAAGATACAACTCCACAAGACATTAAAAAGAGCAAAATTTTGTACTGGCCGTCCATCTGGCACATACCCTTTTTTAGTCTGTTCAATCGTTATCAAATTTTTGGTTGTTCGGTCGCGCAAATACCCAAAACTTAGCCTGATCAAAATTCCTTTTGAGATTTATTAACTTTATTAAAAGATAAGATCAGGTTTTTTTACTCAAACCACTGTACGCAAATCAGTCTTTTGTAACCATCGCTCAAAGGCCTCCTGGCTGAAAACCTGCTGTCGGGTATCTAAAGATATCTAACGCTAGGAGAGGCAATTTAATTTCCTTAAATTGAGTGAACTCATATGAGGTGATAAAGTTTTATGCGAAATTAAAAAGATGAACTGTAAACAACATTTACAGGGAGATCTTAGCACAACATTGGGAAAAGAGATGCATGACGGTCTACCGTAAACCGGTTGGAAGAATCATTCCTGAAAATGAAAGTAGCAGGAATAGTAACTTATGAAAATGAAACTGGTTCAGAGAAAGATCCTTATGTAGTTGTGATACAAACTACAAAATTACTATGCTGCCCATTGAATGGCTCGTGTTGAACAAGACAGTTGGTTAGTGGAAACAACTCATAACAAAGGCACATCCACAATGCGTGATAGCTAGCCGATGAACAACAAAAACCGCTTGTTAAATAAATAGCAAGTACTGAAAATTCTAAAGCCCGCACATGCTCATCGATGACTGTGGACAACAGCAGCCAAGTGTTTCAATATCCAAAATTTGCTCAGTGGTATAACGTCAAAAAGAGCCTACAGTTAATCATTGCTACGAGAAACATGGCTGACCGTACAGTAAAAGCAGAGAAGCCGGAAGGCAAGAGACTCTCAACCTGAGACCGAGTCTCAACCTGAAGACTCTCCTCTATCTAGAGATCCGGACAATCAAGGGGTTCCGTCAATATCTGCCTAGATATACTGCCAATTTTAAAATCAGCAAGGAGATTCGGTACTGAGCGTACGCATATAAGGTTCCGACCCCGCTCATCCACATTTCTGAGTTAATTGGCTACCAAATGATGATGAGTCAGAAAACCTTCACCAACATACATATCGTTCAAAAAACAACGAATGGAATGCAATCGTGTACCGCTTTTTCACCCCTATTCATTTATCCCCTATCATTTAACCTCGATTTATTGACCCCTGTATGATTTAACCCCTCTATGTTTTAACCCCGATTTTAATCTTTCTATTAAAAAATGATTTTTAAATTAGCAATAATATCTTTTGGCCATGCCTCGGGGGCCTTGGCCATGCCTCAGAGGCCCGTGGTATTTGATATGAAACTATCAGAACCGAACGTGGGATTAAATTATCCACTCATTTATGTCAAAACATGCTTTAATATCGACTGCTAATTGGCGGGACGAATATATAGAGGGTTGAAATGATAGAGGGGTTAAATGATAGAGGGGTTAAATGATAGAGGGGTAAATAAATCGGGGTTAAAAGATAGGGTGTTAAATGTATAGGGGTGAAAAAAGTTGAACCGAATACAATAATGCCACCCCAAAGGGCCGAAGAACTTCGTTGAAAATAGGACTACTAGAAAGGACAATAATAAATTTCAAACAAGGAACACTAATTAGGACCAAAACTCGATGGCTATAATTTCACTGGAAACGGCTTGTGACCCGTCTTTAAAGAGACAGAGCTACAAATTGACCGGAAAACTATTTAAAAAAATGACGAAGCTCAAAAACCGAAATATGTTTTGAAAACAAAAATTTTCAAAAGTCATAACAGACTTAAAATTTCTACAAACAGCAAGCAATGAATTAAGTTGCAACACCTCAGGAAGACAACTGGGCCTGTTGATAATGAGACTAAGTCACCATCCCACAAAACAACAAATATATAAAGAAGCCAAAACTTCAAACGACTTTACGAGATCACACTATTCAAGGAACTATAATTATAAAACGACGCCTGCAAGAGCTGTATATTGTCACTTTTTCTTCACCTTAACATCAGTGAGCCTTATTTATAAAAGGACGACTACGACGAGATGACACAAAAAGAAACCCAAAATTTTAACAGTATAGAAACCTCGAAAACTTTTTGTGAAAATAATGGCCGAAGCAATAGATCACAACGTATAACCAACCGCAGAAAATCAAAAACTGGTTGAATCAACTGAAATATTTGAAACTTCTAATTATTGAGATCATGTTACATATTTACGTAAATGAACGCAAAGGGATACATTTAAAAAATTTTTTTTTTCAATTTTAGAGTCATTAAAACAAACAGCTATAAACTGAAATCTTTAACTAGGTTGATTTATATGTCCTGAGGAAACAATTGAGATCTTTTGTTATCAGGTATATGGCGCGCAACAACAAAAAAATGACAAAAATAGGCAAAACAAAAAAATTCTTTTAATTTTTGTGAGATAACCGTGTCTCAGCCCAAAAAGCAAAAACTATATAACTAAAACAATTAACGTTTCCAGAAACGCTTTTTTCCAACTCTGTGCGTTTTTCCTACTATGCTTTCCTTCATTTGGTCTTGTCAGTATTATGATAATTTGACAAGGAAACAAAATGAACTCATAAAATATACATTTATGCTCAAAAATAAAGAAAAAAGAAAACACGTAGAATGAAGAGAAAGAGACCATTAATTGAACATAGGAGCATTACAAACAATAATTTATGACCTACAGGAAATCGTTGCTAGTTTTTACTGACACTGCTCCCTAAGTTGAGAGAAACAAGATAAAAATAGTGGTAAAGTTCAAAAGTTAGCCGATATTTTCTTAAAACAATTATATTCAAAGTCAGAACAGACATTAGATAACAACTGAAAGAATTGTCTGGATTGATTTATACCTCCTAAGAAATGACTGGATCTTTGACTGGGGACAATAAGTCATTTAACTCCAAAAAAAATTGCAAATGAAAATAAAATTCAAGAAATACACAAATAAACTTTTACGAAAACAGTTGGTTAGAGCCACAAAAACCATGAGCTTGTTCTGAAACCGTATTATAATCTCACTGGGCCTCGTTTTTTTTGTGAATGGTATCTGTCAATCATTGAGCCCTGATTTGAATTTCTTGTAAGTAAAAAAAATTTACATAAAAATGTACAGCCAAAATAATTTGAAAAAAGTCGCGCCACATTAAAATCTAAAAAATTTATTCTCGTGAGCATCCATCAAGATCATCCCAGATGTTACAACGCGTCTAACAAAGTACTCATTTTTTCAAATGGTTGCGAAATAGATCAATTTTTGAACAAAATTTTTCAGTTTCTCAGAAATGAGAATGCGTTTTTTTTTTATAGTTATCGAGTTTTAATTTGCAAAAAACTGGCAAAATTTTAATTCCAGAAGACTCTGAAAGCCAGCGGGTGTAGAAATAGCTCGTTTTTCAGCTTAAAAAGATTATTGTCGCTGTTTCAAGCTATCTACTTTTTTGAAAAAATTTTCTAAAATTCTAGCCAAAAAACTCAGATCAAAGAATTCAGCAAACCTCCTCTATCTTTAGAGATAAAATCAATAACACTAGAGCAAAAAATTTGAACAAATTTTAGCAAAATTGTCGAAAATTAGGTCAAAAATACCGAAATTGTGAATAAAAACAGATGAATTACGTCAAATATTCACAAAATTTGAACCCCGATAACTCCCTATAATAAGCGAAAATTGAAAAAATGTTTTTAATTCCATATTCTACGCTGGACGAGCTTTTTAATGATACCATTCACAACTCTCTACGATTATTATATGATCGGCCAAAATTGATTGAACAAAAAAAACCCATTTGAGTATATAGTTCTTCCCCACTATATTCAATTTCACATATCATAATTTCAAATGTAATTGAAATGGCATAATACCTCACTGCCGAGGAGCCAGCCCGAGTTGAAGACCACAGAGCAGGTCCGACAGTATTTGGTCAGTTCTCTTTTGGAGTTGAGATGTCTGAAATAGGGACAGGATCCAGAAGCCTTCCTTGGAATAGTGACGTCGCCTCTCAACAGGTAAACAGACCCGTTGACAAACTTATCGGACTGGAAGTAAACAACAGCTTGGTGCTGAAGTACACAAAGTAAACAAAATATGGAAATGCAGTACATACAGAATTTGCTCGAGAGGAATGTTTTGAGACGCCTTGTTGAACAACACGTGTGTAACATTCTACAAGTTAGTCGCAGAGAGTAAATTAGGAAAATCTTTCTGTGGTTTGCCATAATTAAAGAATCAAAATTTTCTTTTAAGTTACTAGAGAAATTACAAAACTATAATCGAGCAAAGAGCTTTGGAATATTCACCGTTTTTCGTTTAATTTGACCGTGTTTTGATTGCGTAAAAGGTGCATTTGTGTTTATATATGTTCATTTTTAACCAGCTAAGCGCTAGATAAAAAGCCACACGTTGACACAATTAAGACAAAAAATATACACACTCGCTACACAGGTAAGTACAAGTAAAGCGTGAATTGATGCAACTTAATCGTTTCCTGTTAAAAAACAACCATCGCAAATTGAAGAAAACAATTTTCGTCAATATTATTCCGTCTTAATTATCTCTCAAAATTGAGCAGCAGTTCAACAAAATAAAAGAAAGAAAGCTCTCCGGGCTACACGAGTGATTAAAGCATGCAGACATCTTTAAACAAAGGGCCCAAAAGCAATTCTAGAACGCTTTAGGGGTGTTCAGTAATAATAAAGGCTACAAATAAGCTTTCTTCTCATTTTTTAACACGTCATTTGGTTAAAAAAAACCAACAGTTTAAGTAATTTTTTCCTACAAAAAGATGAGAAATTTCAAATCAAGGGTTTAGCGGTTTAATTCCGAATTCATTGCGGCTTGTAAGTTCAAGTTGAAACAAAAGTGATAGATTGTGCTAGCTCTTGGAACTTAAGCCAATATGTTTTAGGGTTTATTTTTTAACCAGGAAAGAATTGTTAGAATTCGACTGCATGTGATTTGTAGCTTTTTATGAAAAAGTAAACAATTCTCTCAAAAATTGACAGGTTTTTGTCTAACGTAACAATCAGTGTTTACGACAATAGAAATCAACAACAGCGCATAATATAAATAAATGATATCAGAATTAATATAGTAAGTGTAAAATTAATAATAAATACGTGAATCACTGCGGCCATTTTTGGGAATGCATGAAGTTGGGAAATGGTAGAAACAAAATCTTGAAGTGAGGATCCGATCAATACTTAAGAATGGGACAAGAACAGCTGCTCGATTCAGTCTAACATTCGCGCCGTGTCACCTCATCTAAGTTAACACAGAATATCAATACTAATTGTGATTTTATTTCGCCATATTTATCTCTATTATAACGAACACTTTGTTCAAATTTGCTGAACAGTGTCAATTTCTGGCGATCAATTAGCAGTTGAAATTGATGTATGATGCTGAGCCTTTCTTCATAATTAGGAGGCAGGAAATAAAAAGAATAAGGGCTGAGTTAGCAAAAACATTCAGAGGGTAATTACTGTTTATGAATGACTGCCCGGGCCGAGGTGTCAACGCTAAAAAACGCAAAATTATATAAGATTGGCGTTGAATGCGTTGAATTTATGAAAGATCTACGCTTGAGCGTAGACCTTACATAAATTGAACGCATTCAACGCCGATCTTACATAATTTTGCGTTGAATTTTGGCGTAGATCGCACATATTTAGCGTTGAATTTAGCGTAGATCTTACATAAATTCAACGCATTCAACGCCAATCTTACATATTTTGTGTTGAAATTTGGCGTAGATCTTACATATTTAGCGTTGAATTTTAGCGTAGATCTTACATATTTAGCGTTGAATTTAGCGTAGATCTTACATAAATTCAACGCATTCAACGCCAATCTTACATATTTTGTGTTGAAATTTGGCGTAGATCTTACATATTTAGCGTTGAATTTAGCGTAGATCTTACAAAAATTCAACGCATTCCACGCCAATCTTACATAATTTTCCGTTGAATTTTTGCGTAGATCTTACATATTTAGCGTTAAATTTTAGCGTAGATCTTACGTATCAGCGTTGCATTTAGCGTAGATCTTACATAAATTCAACGCAATCAACGCCAATCTTACATATTTTGCATTAAAATTTGGCGTAGATCTTACATAATTAGCGTTGAATTTTAGCGTAGATCTTACATATTTAGTGTTGAATTTAGCGTAGATCTTACATAATTTCAACGCATTCAACGCCAATCTTACATAATTTTGCGTTGAATTTTGGCGTAGATCTTACATATTTAGCGTTGAATTTTAGCGTAGATCCTACATATTTAGCGTTGAATTTAGCGTAGATCTTACATAAATTCAACGCATTCAACGCCAATCTTACATAATTTTGCGTTGAATTTTTGCGTAGATCTTACAAATTTAGCGTTGAAATTTAGCGTAGATCTTACATATTTAGCGTTGAATTTAGCGTAGATCTTACATAAAATCAATGCTTTCAACGCCAATCTTACATAATTTTGCGTTGAATTTTGGCTTAGATCTTACATATTTCGCGTTGAATTTTAGCGTAGATCTTACATATTTTGCGTTGAAATTTGGCGTAGATCTTTCATATTTAGCCTTGAATTGTAGCGTAGATCTTAGATATTTAGCGTTGAATTTAGCGTAGATCTTACATAAATTCAACGCATTCAACGCCAATCTTACATATTTTGTGTTGAAATTTGGCGTAGATCTTACATATTTAACGTTGAATTTTAGCGTAGATCTTACATATTTAGCGTTGAATTTAGCGTAGATCTTACATAAATTCAACGCATTCAACGCCAATCTTACATATTTTGCGTAGAATTTTGGCTTAGATCTTACAAATTTAAGGTTGAATTTTTGAATTCCATTTCAGACCACTTTATGATTTCAAAAATTTTTTCAAAGTTTTTTTCAAAGAGTAAATTTTTTCACTGTTTCGACCCCTATGCCTCACAGGTGAGAAAAGCGAAGTCAGCAAAAAACCACTCTTTAGTGCTCTTTTATAGTGCAAAATCCATTTGAGACCATTTTACAATTTCAAAAGTTTTCCAAGTTTTTTTTTCGAAAAATCAGTTTCACTGTTTTGACCCCTATGCTGCAAAGGTTGGAAATATGAAGTCAGAGAAAAATCATTTTTAGTGCTCTTTTATAGTGCAAAATCCTATTGACACCATTTTACGGTTTCAAATTTTTCAAGTTTTTTTTCAAAAAGTTAATTTTTAACTGTTTCAACCCTATACTGCATAGGTGAGAAAAATCACTTTTTAGTGCTCTTTCATAGTGCAAAATCCGTTTCAGACCATTTTACGATTTCAAAATTTTTTCAAGTTTTTCGAAAAATCAGTTTCACTGTTTTGACCCCTATGCTGCAAAGGTGAGAAATATGAAGTCAGAGAAAAATCATTTTTTAGTGCTCTTTTATAGTGCAAAATCCAATTGACACCATTTTACGGTTTCAAATTTTTCAAGTTTTTTTTCAAAAAGTTAATTTTTTAACTGTTTCAACCCTATACTGCATAGGTGAGAAAAATCACTTTTTAGTGCTCTTTCATAGTGCAAAATCCGTTTCAGACCATTTTACGATTTCAAAATTTTTTCAAGTTTTTTTTTCGAAAATTTTTTCACTATTTCGAACCCTATACTCCAAAAGTGAGTAACAAGAAGTCAGAAAACATTTTCAGACCATTTTAGGAATTCAAATTTTTTTCAAAACTTAGAAAAAATTTTAAATTTTTCCCAGTACTTCTCACATGATAAATGCGTTGAATACTTTGAAATTATTTAAGATCTCGGCTAAATTCAACGAAAAATATGTAAAATCTAGGCTAAATTCAATGAAATATATGCAAGTTTTACGCTAAATTCAATGCAAAATATGTAAGGTCTACGCTAAAATCAACGCAAAATATGTAAGATCTACGCTAACTTCAACGCAAAATATGTAAGATCTACGCTTTATAAGGATTTCGGCTCTTAAGGAAACCAAGGTACGGTGGCACAATGGTAGAAGAGGTGACAAGTTACCAGGAGGTCATTGGTTCGAGTCCCATACCCAGAGTTCTACGCGTTGATTTTTTGTAAGATCAACGCTAAATTCAACGCAAAATTATGTTAGATCAACGCTAAACTCAATGCAAAAATATAAGATCTACGCTAAATTCAACGCTAAATATGTAAAATCTACGCTAAATTCAACGCTAAATATGTAAGATCAGCGGCAACTAGTGTTGACAAGTTGGAAAATTCACCGCCTTTTCTTAGATAATTTTGCGCTGAATGCGTTGAATTTATGTCTTTAAATTCAACGCATTCAACGCAAAATTATGTAAGAAAATTGCGGTGAATTTTCCGACTTGTCAACGCTAGTTGCCGCTGATCTTACATAATTTTGGCCAAATTCCTCGGCACGGGTGGACATACAAAGTACATTAACTTAGTATTTTCAAAACCCTTTGAAAATTACCCCAGTTGAGACGTCGAATTATGAAAAGACAGTCCCGGGCCGAGGAACTTGGCCACATTTATGTAAGATCAGCGGCAACTAGCGTTGACAAATTGGAAATTTCACCGCAATTTTCTTACATAATTTTATGTTGAATGCGTTGAATTTGAAACCAAAATTCAACGCATTCAACGCAAAATTATGGATGAAAATTGCGGTGAATTTTCCGACTTGTCAACGCTAGTTTCAGCTGATCTTACATATTTAGCGCTGAATTTAGCGTAGATCTTACATATTTAGCATTGAGTGTAGCGTAGATATTACATATTTAGCGTTGAATTTAGCGTAGATCTTACATATTTTTGCGTTGAATTTAGCGTTGATCTAACAAAAAATCAAAGCCTCCACTTTAACTATTAACCTACAGTTGCGCATGGGACTCGAACTGCTGACCTCCTGTTTGCTTGTTTCTCTTCTACCATTGCGCCACAGTACCTTGGTTTCCTTAAGAGCCGCAATTCTTATAAAGCGTAGATCTTACATATTTTGCGTTGAATTTAGCGTAGATCTTACATCTTTTGCGTTGATTTTGCGTAGTATTTAACTTAGCATATTCAACGCATTTACCATGTGAGGCGTACTGGGAAAAATTTAATTTTTTTTAAAAGTTTTGAAAAAAGTTTGAATTCCTAAAACTGTCTTAAATGGTTTTTGCACCGTAAGAGAGCACACAAAGGTTATTTTTTGCTGACTTCATTTTTTTCACTTGTGCAGTATAGGGGTCGAAACAGTAAAAAAATAATTTTTCGACAAAAAACCTAAAAAAATTGAAATCGTAACATGGTCTGAATTGGATTTTGCGCTATAAAAGAGCATTAAAAATGATTTTTTTCTGACCTCATGTTTCTCAGCTTTGCACTATAGGGTTCGAAACAGTGAAGAAATTAACTTTTTGAAAAAAAAACTTCGAAAACTTTTGGAATCCCAGAGTGGTCTGAAATGGAATGGAAAGATTAGCGTTGAATGCGTTGAATTTATGTAAGTTCAACGCTAAAATCATTGCTAAATATGTAAGATCTACGCTAAAATTCAACGCAAATTATGTAAGATTAGCGTTGAATGCGTTGATTTTATGTAAGATCAACGCTAAAGTTCAACGCTAAATATGTAAGATCAACGCCAAAATTCAACGCAAAATTATGTAAGATTAGCGTTGCATGCATTGAATTTGTGTAAGATCAACGCTAAAACTCAACGCTGAATATGTAAGATCTACGCCGAAAACCAACGCAAAATTATGTAAAATTAGCGTTGAATGCGTTCAGTTTATGTAAAATCAACGCTAAAATTCAACGCTGAAAATGTAAAATTTACGCCAAAATTCAAAGCAAAATTTTTATTTAAGATCAACGCTAAAATTCAACGCTAAATATGTAAGATCTTAGCCAAAATTCAACGCAAAATTATGTAAAATTAGCGTTGAATGCGGTGAATTTATGAAAGATATACGCTCAGGCGTAGATCTTACATAAATTCAACGCATTCAACGCCAATCTTACATAATTATGCGTGTTTTAGCGTTGACACCTGGGCCCGGGGTGGTCGACCAATGTTGGGTATGAAATGATTTTATGGTGATGCTAATAGTCTTGGTCGACTTTATGTCTGCCCTTATGGTCATGGTCAACTTTATGTCAACCCTAATGGTCATGGTCGACTTTAGAACGACCGTTATTGTCATGGTCGACTTTGAATTTTGACAAATACGTTTTTGCATATAATGTAATTTCAGGTGTTAATTGTTTTATTTCAGTTTGCAAAAAACTATAGCCAAAGACAAAAAATATTTTTTCCAAATCTTTTTTTGAGCCAACATTTTGTCCTTCTATTTCATATCATTGACATGTTTCTAGTGCATTTGATGCTATCTTTATAAATACCGGGTACTCAACACTCAGTTAAAAGTACACATGAACCCTAAAAATGCACCGAGCATTTGTTAAAAGAGTCCTATGAGCAGACTTAAGATCGACCGTACTGGATATGAAAAGACCATTGTGCGCTCAAAATCACTTCTGATCAGACTATTGTGCGCTCAAAAGTTATTCCTGATCAGACTATTGTGCGCGCAAAATCACCTCATCGCACGAATTTTTTTAATAATATATTCATTTCATACAAAATGATGTTTGCATTATTATATTCATCTAAAAAAAGACCATTCTAAAAGTATTATTGCTAAAGAAAAGATAACCCAACTGCTGAGTAAAAAATTATTTAGTATACATTAGTGCATATTTCCAACTCAATGGATAAATTTAGACAGTTTTCCATATAAAACATCGTATTCTACAGTTAAACAAAGTTTCCATGTAAGGGGACTGACATGTTCAATCAGTTGGACCCCTTTGGTTCTGATCAAAGACATCATCTGTCTGGGATTAGGATGCTGCTTTTTGTTGCCTCTTGACAGAGCCGACATCTCTCTGTAAAAAAGAAAAAATCAAAAAAAAATCCAGCTTGAAATGGTCTCTGATCAGACTAATGTGCGCTTGAATCCGCCTCTGATCAGACCATTCCCATCCTGAAGTGACTTCTGATCATACCATCCCCGGACCAAAGTGACCTCTGATCATACCATCCCCAGACCGAAGTGACCTCTGATCATACCATCCCCAGACCGAAGTGACCTCTGATCATACCATCCCCAGACCGAAGTGACCTCTGATCATACCATCCCCAGACCGAAGTGACCTCTGATCATACCATCCCCAGACCGAAGTGACCTCTGATCATACTATTGTGCGCTGGAACCAAATCCCAGACCCTGTAATTTTGGTCTGGGAACACACCGTGTGCGTTGGACTTGGTCTGATCAGAGGTCACTTCCGGATGGCACCTTAACCTGGGTTCAAATTGAAACAAAAGTGATAGATTGTGCTAGCTCTTGGAACTTAAGCCAATATGTTTTAGGGTTTATTTTTTAACCAGGAAAGAATTGTTAGAAATCGACTGCATGTGATTTGTAGCTTTCTATGAAGAAGTAAACAATTGTCTCAAAAATTGACAGGTTTTTGTCTAACGTAACAATCAGTGTTTACGACAATAGAAATCAACAACAGCGCATATTATAAATAAATGATATCAGAATTAATATAGTAAGTGTAAAACTAATAATAAATACGTGAATCACTGCGGCCATTTTTGGGAGTACAGGAAGTTGGGAAATGGTAGAAACAAAATCTTGAAGTGAGGATCCGATCAATACTTAAGAATGGGACAAGAACAGCTGCTCGATTCAGTCTAACATTCGCGCCGTGTCACCTCATCTAAGTTAACACAGAATATCAATACTAATTGTGATTTTATTTCGCCATATTTATCTCTATTATAACGAACTCTTTGTTCAAATTTGCTGAACAGTGTCAATTTCTGGCGATCAATTAGCAGTTGAGATTGATGTATGATGCTGAGCCTTTCTTTTTAATTAGGAGGCAGGAAATAAAAAGAATAAGGGCTGAGTTAGCAAAAACATTCAGACGGTAATTACTGTTTATGAATGACTGCCCGGGCCGAGGTGTCAACGCTAAAAAACGCAAAATTATATAAGATTGGCGTTGAATGCGTTGAATTTATGAAAGATCAACGCTTGAGCCTAGATCTTACATAAATTCAACGCATTCAACGCCGATCTTACATAATTTTGCGTTGAATTTTGGCGTAGATCGCACATATTTAGCGTTGAATTTTAGCGTAGATCTTACATATTTAGCGTTGAATTTAGCGTAGATCTTACATAAATTCAACGCATTCAACGCCAATCTTACATATTTTGTGTTGAAATTTGGCGTAGATCTTACATATTTAGCGTTGAATTTTAGCGTAGATCTTACATATTTAGCGTTGAATTTAGCGTAGATCTTACATAAATTCAACGCATTCAACGCCAATCTTACATATTTTTTGTTGAAATTTGGCGTAGATCTTACATATTTAGCGTTGAATTTAGCGTAGATCTTACAAAAATTCAACGCATTCAACGCCAATCTTACATAATTTTTCATTGAATTTTGGCGTAGATCTTACATATTTAGCGTTAAATTTTAGCGTAGATCTTACGTATGAGCGTTGCATTTAGCGTAGATCTTACATAAATTCAACGCAATCAACGCCAATCTTACATATTTTGCATTAAAATTTGGCGTAGATCTTATATATTTAGCATTGAATTTAGCGTAGATCTTACATAATTTCAACGCATTCAACGCCAATCTTACATAATTTTGCGTTGATTTTTGGCGTAGATCTTACATATTTAGCGTTGAATTTTAGCGTAGATCCTACATATTTAGCGTTGAATTTAGCGTAGATCTTACATAAATTCAACGCATTCAACGCCAATCTTACATAATTTTGCTTTGAATTTTTGCGTAGATCTTACATATTTAGCGTTGAATTTAGCGTAGATCTTAGATATTTAGCGTTGAATTGTAGCGTAGATCTTAGATATTTAGCGTTGAATTTAGCGTAGATCTTACATAAATTCAATGCTTTCAACACCAATCCTACATATTTTGCGTAGAATTTTGGCTTAGATCTTACAAATTTAAGTTTGAATTTTTTGAATTCCATTTCAGACCACGTTATGATTTCAAAAATTTTTGAAGTTTTTTTTCAAAGAGTAAATTTTTTCACTGTTTCGACCCCTATGCCTCACAGGTGAGAAAAGCGAAGTCAGCAAAAAACCAACTCTTTAGTGCTCTTTTATAGTGCAAAATCCATTTGAGACCATTTTACAATTTCAAAAGTTTTCCAAGTTTTTTTCGAAAAATCAGTTTCACTGTTTTGACCCCTATGCTGCAAAGGTGAGAAATATGAAGTCAGAGAAAAATCATTTTTTAGTGCTCTTTTATAGTGCAAAATCCAATTGACACCATTTTACGGTTTCAAATTTTTCAAGTTTTTTTTTCAAAAAGTTAATTTTTTAACTGTTTCAACCCTATACTGCATAGGTGAGAAAAATCACTTTTTAGTGCTCTTTCATAGTGCAAAATCCGTTTCAGACCATTTTACGATTTCAAAATTTTTTCAAGTTTTTTTTTCGAAAATTTTTTCACTATTTCGAACCCTATACTCCAAAAGTGAGTAACAAGAAGTCAGAAAACGTCTTTTTTAGTGCTCTTTTATAGTGCAGAATCCAATTCAGACCATTTGAAGATTTCAAATTATTCAAGTTTTTTTTCGAAAAATTAATTTTTTTTACTGTTTCGACCCCTATACTGCACAATTGAGAAAAATGAAGTCAGCAAAAAATAACCATTTGCTCTCTTACGGTGCAAAACCATTTCAGACCATTTTAGGAATTCAAATTTTTTTCAAAACTTAAAAAAAATTTTAAATTTTTCCCAGTACTTCTCACATGATAAATGCGTTGAATACGTTGAAATTATTTAAGATCTCGGCTAAATTCAACGAAAAATATGTAAAATCTAGGCTAAATTCAATGAAATATATGCAAGTTTTACGCTAAATTCAATGCAAAATATGTAAGGTCTACGCTAAAATCAACGCAAAATATGTAAGATCTACGCTAACTTCAACGCAAAATATGTAAGATCTACGCTTTATAAGGATTTCGGCTCTTAAGGAAACCAAGGTACGGTGGCACAATGGTAGAAGAGGTGACAAGTTACCAGGAGGTCATTGGTTCGAGTCCCATACCCAGAGTTCTACGCGTTGATTTTTTGTAAGATCAACGCTAAATTCAACGCAAAATTATGTTAGATCAACGCTAAACTCAATGCAAAAATATAAGATCTACGCTAAATTCAACGCTAAATATGTAAAATCTACGCTAAATTCAACGCTAAATATGTAAGATCAGCGGCAACTAGCGTTGACAAGTGGGAAAATTCACCGCCATTTCTTACATAATTTTGCGCTGAATGCGTTGAATTTTTGTCTTTAAATTCAACGCATTCAACGCAAAATTATGTAAGAAAATTGCGGTGAATTTTCCGACTTGTCAACGCTAGTTGCCGCTGATCTTACATAATTTTGGCCAAATTCCTCGGCACGGGTGGACATACAAAGTACATTACCTTAGTATTTTCAAAACCCTTTGAAAATTACCCCCAGTTGAGACGTCGAATTATGAAAAGACAGCCCCGGGCCGAGGAACTTGGCCAAAATTATGTAAGATCAACGGCAACTAGCGTTGACAAGTTGGAAATTTCACCGCAATTTTCTTACATAATTTTATGTTGAATGCGTTGAATTTGAAGACAAAAATTCAACGCATTCAACGCAAAATTATGTATGAAAATTGCGGTGAATTTTCCGACTTGTCAACGCTAGTTTCAGCTGATCTTACAAATTTAGCGCTGAATTTAGCGTAGATCTTACATATTTAGCGTTGAGTGTAGCGTAGTTGAATTTAGCGTAGATCTTACATAAATTCAACGCATTCAACGCCAATCTTACATAATTTTGCGTTGAATTTTTGCGTAGATCTTACAAATTTAGCGTTGAAATTTAGCGTAGATCTTACATATTTAGCGTTGAATTTAGCGTAGATCTTACATAAATTCAATGCACTCAACGCCAATCTTACATAATTTTGCGTTGAATTTTGGCGTAGATCTTACATATTTTGCGTTGAAATTTGGCGTAGATCTTACATATTTAGCGTTGAATTGTAGCGTAGATCTTATATATTTAGCGTTGAATTTAGCGTAGATCTTACATAAATTCAATGCTTTCAACACCAATCCTACATATTTTGCGTAGAATTTTGGCTTAGATCTTACAAATTTGAGGTTGAATTTTTTGAATTCCATTTCAGACCACTTTATGATTTCAAAAATTTTTCAAGTTTTTTTTCAAAGGGTAAGTTTTTTCACTGTTTCGACCCCTATGCCTCACAGGTGAGAAAAGCGAAGTCAGCAAAAAACCACTCTTTAGTGCTCTTTTATAGTGCAAAATCCATTTGAGACAATTTTACAATTTCAAAAGTTTTCCAAGTTTTTTTTCGAAAAATCAGTTTCACTGTTTTGACCCCTATGCTGCAAAGGTGAGAAATATGAAGTCAGAGAAAAATCATTTTTTAGTGCTCTTTTTAGTTTTTTTTCAAAAAGTTAATTTTTTAACTGTTTCAACCCTATACTGCATAGGTGAGAAAAATCACTTTTTAGTGCTCTTTCATAGTGCAAAATCCGTTTCAGACCATTTTACGATTTCAAAATTTTTTCAAGTTTTTTTTCGGAAATTTTTTCACTATTTCGAACCCTATACTCCAAAAGTGAGTAACAAGAAGTCAGAAAACATCTTTTTTAGTGCTCTTTTATAGTGCAAAATCCAATTCAGACCATTTGAAGATTTCAAATTATTCAAGTTTTTTTTCGAAAAAATAATTTTTTTACTGTTTCGACCCCTATACTGCACAATTGAGAAAAATGAAGTCAGCAAAAAATAACCATTTGCTCTCTTACGGTGCAAAACCATTTCAGACCATTTTAGGAATTCAAATTTTTTTCAAAACTTAAAAATAATTTTAAATTTTTCCCAGTACTTCTCACATGATAAATGCGTTGAATACGTTGAAATTATTCAAGATCTCGGCTAAATTCAACGAAAAATATGTAAAATCTAGGCTAAATTCAATGAAATATATGCAAGTTTTACGCTAAATTCAATGCAAAATATGTAAGGTCTACGCTAAAATCAACGCAAAATATGTAAGATCTACGCTAACTTCAACGCAAAATATGTAAGATCTACGCTTTATAAGGATTTCGGCTCTTAAGGAAACCAAGGTACGGTGGCACAATGGTAGAAGAGGTGACAAGTTACCAGGAGGTCATTGGTTCAAGTCCCATACCCAGAGTTCTACGCGTTGATTTTTTGTAAGATCAACGCTAAATTCAACGCAAAATTATGTTAGATCAACGCTAAACTCAATGCAAAAATATAAGATCTACGCTAAATTCAACGCTAAATATGTAAAATCTACGCTAAATTCAACGCTAAATATGTAAGATCAGCGGCAACTAGCGTTGACAAGTTGGAAAATTCACCGCCATTTCTTACATATTTTTGCGCTGAATGCGTTGAATTTTTGTCTTTAAATTCAACGCATTCAACGCAAAATTATGTAAGAAAATTGCGGTGAATTTTCCGACTTGTCAACGCTAGTTGCCGCTGATCTTACATAATTTTGGCCAAATTCCTCGGCACGGGTGGACATACAAAGTACATTAAATTAGTATTTTCAAAACCCTTTGAAAATTACCCCAGTTGAGACGTCGAATTATGAAAAGACAGCCCCGGGCCGAGGAACTTGGCCAAAATTATGTAAGATCAGCGGCAACTAGCGTTGACAAGTTGGAAATTTCACCGCAATTTTCTTACATAATTTTATGTTGAATGCGTTGAATTTGAAAACAAAAATTCAACGCATTCAACGCAAAATTATGTATGAAAATTGCGGTGAATTTTCCGACTTTTCAACGCCAGTTTCAGCTGATCTTACATATTTAGCGCTGAATTTAGCGTAGATCTTACATATTTAGCGTTGAGTGTAGCGTAGATATTACATAATTAGCGTTGAATTTAGCGTAGATCTTACATAATTTTGCGTTGAATTTAGCGTTGATCTAACAAAAAATCAAAGCCTCCACTTAACTATTAACCTACAGTTGCGCATGGGACTCGAACTGCTGACCTCCTGTTTGCTTGTCCCCTCTTCTACCATTGTGCCACTGTACCTTGGTTACCTTAAGAGCCGCAATTCTTATAAAGCGTAGATCTTACATATTTTGCGTTGAATTTAGCGTAGATCTTACATCTTTTGCGTTGATTTTGCGTAGTATTTAACTTAGCATATGCAACGCATTTACCATGTGAGGCGTACTGGGAAAAATTTAAATTTTTTTAAAAGTTTTGAAAAAAGTTTGAATTCCTAAAACTGTCTGAAGTGGTTTTTGAACCGTAAGAGAGCACACAAAGGTTATTTTTTGCTGACTTCATTTTTCTCACTTGTGCAGTATAGGGGTCGAAACAGTAAAAAAAACAATTTTTCGACAAAAAACCTGAAAAAATTGAAATCGTAACATGGTCTGAATTGGATTATGCGCTATAAAAGAGCATTAAAAATGATTTCTTTCTGACCTCATGTTTCTCAGCTTTGCACTCTAGGGTTCGAAACAGTGAAGAAATTAACTTTTTTGAAAAAAAAACTTCGAAAACTTTTGAAATCCTAGAGTGGTCTGAAATGGAATGGAAAGATTAGCGTTGAATGCGTTGAATTTATGTAAGTTCAACGCTATAATCAATGCTAAATATGTAAGATCTACGCTAAAATTCAACGCAAATTATGTAAGATTAGCGTTGAATGCGTTGATTTTATGTAAGATCAATGCTAAAGTTCAACTCTAAATATGTAAGATCAACGCCAAAATTCAACGCAAAATTATGTAAGATTAGCGTTGAATGCATTGAATTTGTGTAAGATCAACGCTAAAACTCAACGCTGAATATGTAAGATCTACGCCGAAAACCAACGCAAAATTATGTAAAATTAGCGTTGTATGCGTTGAATTTATGTAAGATCAACGCTAAAATTCAACGCTAAATTTGTAAGATCTACGCCTAAATTCAACGCAAAATTAAGTAAAATAAGCGTTGAATGCCATGAATTTATATAAGATGAACGCTAAAATTCAACGCTAAATATGTAAGATCTTAGTCAAAACTCGACGCAAAATTATGTAAAATTAGCGTTGAATGCGTTCAATTTATGTAAAATCAACGCTAAAATTCAACGCTGAAAATGTAAACTTTACGCCAAAATTCAACGCAAAATTTTGTAAGATTAGCGTTGAATGCCATGAATTTATTTAAGATCAACGCTAAAATTCAACGCTAAATATGTAAGATCTTAGCCAAAATTCAACGCAAAATTATGTAAAATTAGCGTTGAATGCGGTGAATTTATGTAAGATATACGCTCAGGCGCAGATCTTACATAAATTCAACGCATTCAACGCCAATCTTACATAATTATGCGTGTTTTAGCGTTGACACCTGGGCCCGGGGTGGTCGACCAATGTTGGGTATGAAATGATTTTATGGTGATGCTAATAGTCTTGGTCGACTTTATGTCTTTCCTTATGGTCATGGTCAACTTTATGTCAACCCTAATGGTCATGGTCGACTTTAGAACGACCGTTATGGTCATAGTCGACTTTGAATTTTGACAAATACGTTTTTGCATATAATGTAATTTCAGGTGTTAATTGTTTTATTTCAGTTTGCAAAAAATTATAGCCAAAGACAAAAAATATTTTTTCCAAATCTTTTTTTGAGCCAACATTTTGTCCTTCTATTTCATATCATTGACATGTTTCTAGTGCATTTGATGCTATCTTTATACATACGGGATACTCAACACTCAGTTAAAAGTACACATGAACCCTAAAAATGCACCGAGCATTTGTTAAAAGAGTCCTATGAGCAGACTTAAGATCGACCGTACTGGATATGAAAAGACCATTGGTCGGCATACGAAAAGAGTTTAATTCGACTATATCAGATTTGAACAGACTTTTGGTGGACCAAAATTGGATATGAGATCGTTGGCCGACTTATGAAAAGACTTTAGGTCGAATATCACTAAGGAAGTCGACCGTGTAATTAAGGTGGGGAAATTATCCCTCATGTCGACTTTATAAGTCTTTTCATAAAGTCGACCTCTCAACTCGGGTAAGCTAATTTTATTTGTCTTCATTTTTTATTTTGAAGTGATAAAAAGTTGTTATGTCTACTTGAAATCGGTAGAGAAGGTTTATGCCAATTAGGTTTTCATTTAGCTCCTGACTGGAAACATAAATGTCCAGACTAATAAAAGAGAAAAGCGATTGCAGCAAGGGATAGCAATTACGAACCCAAAATTTCTTCGTTCTTCATGAAAAAGAACAAACAAAATTGTTTATTAGGCAATTCAACACTAGTGTAACTAAATCAATCTAAGCTACGACAGAGCTTAATTTCAAGATTTTATCCCTGAATAATTTCAGGGCTGCAAAAATCATGCTGCAGGAGTCAAACCCAAACACTTTGTTTTCCATAAAATGTCCTCAATGTACCCCGTACATTTACCATACATGAATGATGGATTATTAAATTTATTCTTTTTGATTAACATAATTTAGAGAAACCATACCATTAAGGATACCCAAAGAGCTAAACTGAACTCAAATACAGCAGACTATAAAAATTTCAAATGATTCAAGGGAAAATGGCGTTCCATATTTGGCGTCAAAGTTTTTCAGAAAAAAATCCATCCGTGTTATGTTATCCGTGAAGTAACTCATTTTGATTTTCTCTAGACATGTTAAAAATAATGAACTAGATAAGGTTCCCAGTTTCATTGGGATAAAGCCGTTTGATCGCAAAGGACAAAAAATTCAGATACAACAAAAGATTATGACTTTTTCTTGGCCTTAGATTTGATGGGCATTGAGCTTGAAATTGTCGCAGAGTGTCAACGGCTCGCGCGACGGATGTTATTGTTGTTCAAAATTAAAATCTTAAGAGGAGAGAAACCACCCAGTTGTTCAAAGTTTTCTTTGAAAGTCTGGTCGAGGTAGAAGTCAAGTACATCGTCTATGTCAATTTTTTTCGAAAAACGACTGGTTTTGTGCTTGCACAGAAAATGAATTATTTTCAAAATTCGCTTTTGAGAGTTCAATTCTTAACAAATAAAAATAAGAACAACTACATAAAAATGGGTAGTACCTAATTGATGGTGATTGAGTTTGATCTGTTTAACCTTATCCAAAGATGCCTAACAAAACCATTACGAGCAAATTGCCAAACAAGTTGAATTTAGGAAATTTTTGGCAGATGCGGTCAAAGTGAAGAAAAATAGAATTTTATCACCCAAAAATGCACAAAAACTATCAACAGTTTCTGTTAGAAAATGCGATTCAAATAAGTCACAAGCATAGCAATTTTTCTGAACTTTAGTTTTCTTATTTGATCTGATTGCTTTTGCTTTTACAACAGACACCAAGAGTTTCAGCATTTAGCATCACTGCAACTTTTTTTTGCAAATTTTTTTTTAAAATTCACTAATATTTATGGTTGTGTCCTCAACGAATAGTTCTTGTAAAGGAACCAAGTTCCTTTATATTTTATCTCCCCCACACCCTCATTTTCCTCCCCCCACTTACACTTTCGTCCTCCAAAACCCTTTCATTTCATGATTTTCATTCCCCTAACCTATTTTCGTTGAAGCTTTTTATATGTTGATTTTATTGAAGAAGTCAGAAGTGGTTGACGTTCACTTTCAATATTATTTATAGTAAGGGATTTCCCGTTTTTGACCATAACTTGTGTGCCAATGGCGCGAATTATGATGTATTTATAGAGCTTGATTTGCTACCATAGTTGCGACTTTCAGAAATACAAATATTAATGAAAAGTTGTCTTGGTATGCAAGACTTAGGCCGAAGAGCATAAACATTTCTGGCGCTAAGTGTGCAAATGACCACAAACAAGAACATCCAGAGGCCTACACATCAATCATGCAGCAGTTCTACATGGATGATTTCATGCAGACCTACCCTTCTGAAGAGGAGGCCCGCAGAAGTGCAGAGGAGATCAAAACTGTTTTACATACAGGAGGATTCAATCTGACGAAGTTCTTGAGCAACAGACCAGCCGCATTAGAAAACCTACTGGAAGAAGACAAGGCGGAAATGAAAGCCCAAAGAATCCTTGGTCAGACGTGGGACCCCAAAACTGACAAGTTGGTGTTTGCAAAACCGAAGTTTCTCTACACAGGACAACAGATGACCCAAAGAAAGGTTCTCTCAATGGCAGCTTCTCTGTTCGATCCAATCGGACTGATATCACCCTTTGCCATCAGAATTAGATGCAGCCTCCAAAGAATCATTAAAGAGGGAAGAAACTGGGATCAACCTGTGTCAGAATGCTACCAACAGGAACTACAGGAGTGGATGGATGAGTTCGACAACATGACTCCAACTGAAATTCCCAGATGCTTGATTCCCAACACCAATGGAACCCATCAACTTCACACGTTCACTGATGCCTCAATGAGTGCAATTGCTGCCATAGTTTATGTGAGGACAACGAACGCCGATGGATCTTCCACATCCCGATATGTGATCAGTAAAACAAAAAAGGCACCGATCAAGCAGTTGAGCATTCCAAAACTGGAGTTGGAAGCTGCAACACTTGGAGCAGAGCTAGCTGGGTTCTGTGAGAGCGAGATGACAACTACAATAAGTTCAAAACACTTTTGGGCAGACAGCACCGCTACACTTGGTTGGATCCAATCCAAGCAAAGACAGAAAATGTACATTGCCAACAGATTAACCAAAATTCACGAGAATTCCAACCAAGAGAATTGGAGACACATCCCTGGAAAGATGAATCCCGCTGACCATGGAACACGAGGCCTCACCCCATCAGACATTCCAAAGCTGTGGCTCCAACCACCGGAATTTCTGAGCAAACCTCAAGACTCTTGGAATTTTGCCGAGGACAGTGATCCCCACATATGCGCCACCCAAGCGACACAACTTCAGACGCCGGTCATTGATGTTGACAAATTTTCAACATGGAGTCGACTGCTCAACTCTACTAGAATGGTGTTCCAGGCAATAAGACGCTTCAGGGCAAAAGTTCGAACTAGAAGACAAAACGAATCACCTGAGACATCCAACACTAACACTTTTGCATCAGATGAGAACAGGGCAAGGAACTACCTCATCAAAATGTCCCAAAACGAGTTGTTCTCAGGAACAATTTCTGCACTGTTGAAGGGAGGCAATCTTGAGAAAGGAGACAAGCTGATGCCCTTCACACCCTTTCTAGATGAAGACGGACTCTTGAGGGTAGGAGGAAGACTCAACAAGGCACCTCTAAGCTACAATGCAAAACATTCGCTTCTTCTCCATAGCAGGAGCAAAATTGCAAGACTGTTGATTGAAAAGGCGCACCATGACTGTGGCCATCAGGGTGTGGAACATGTGAAGGCTCACCTGCAACAGACTTTCTTGATGATTGGATTGAGAAAAGTGCTGCGAAGTCTGGGGAAATACTGTTTCATTTGCAGACGATGGAGGGCAGACAATGTGAGACCCAAGATGGCCGATCTTCCTGAATTCAGATTTCCAGATGCAAACAAGCAGTACCCTTTCGTCAACACAGGAATGGACATGTTTGGACCTTTCTACATTGAGGACAAGAGAGAGGGCACCCAGATGCACTACGTCTGCTTGTTCACATGCCTGGTCACCAGAGCTGTCCACCTAGAAGTATGCCATGACCTCTCAACTGATTGTCTTCTCATGACAATCCGCAGATTTGTCTCACGACGTGGATACCCTAACCTCATTGTGAGTGACAATGGCAAAAACTTCATTGGAGCCAACCAAGCAATGAAGTTAAAGTTCCAGAGAAGCTACAAGCCAGACAATGAGTACATCAGACTGCAATTGGCTCAACAGAACATTCAGTGGACTTTCAACCCTCCATTGGCACCACACTTCGGAGGAGTCTGGGAGAGGCTGATACAGACCGCGAAGAGGAGTCTACTAATAGTGCTGGGCAGTCGGAAACTAACACTCTCAGTTTTCCAGACAGTTGTGGCAGAGGCCGAGGCAATTTTGAACTCCAGGCCATTAACTCATGTGGGCTGCAGCATCTCAGATGAGGGACCACTTACTCCGAATCACTTCCTCCTTCGCCGACCTCACATGTGTTTGAAACCTCTTGTGAACAGCAACCAGCGGTTCTCCACTAAGGACTTAAAGTTGACGCAGATACTACTTGATCACTACTGGAGCAGGTTGCTGAAGGAATATGTTCCTGAGCTCAACAAGAGAACGAAGTGGCAAAGATCACATGATGAGCTGGATGAAGGTGACATTGTGTGGGTGCTCAAGGAATTCACACCCAGAGGCATCTGGCCTCTTGGGAAGATTGTGAAAGCACACAGAGGTTCAGATGGGATAGCCAGGAGTTTCGACATCCAGACGGCTACAGGAATGGTACAAAGACCAGCAGTAACCCTAAGCCGTGTGTTCCCACAATCGTCAGGTGCGCCGGAGGGTCACTGAAACAAGTTCATCGAAACACACACACACTCACACACACACACAAAACTCAATGTCGGAATGAAAACTTTTTGCTTTATTGTGTTTACATTTTCATATCAAATGCTTGCTTTTGTTGCCGGGAGTGTAAAGGAACCAAGTTCCTTTATATTTTATCTCCCCCACACCCTCATTTTCCTCCCCCCACTTACACTTTCGTCCTCCAAAACCCTTTCATTTCATGATTTTCATTCCCCCAACCTATTTTCGTTGAAGCTTTTTATATGTTGATTTTATTGAAGAAGTCAGAAGTGGTTGACGTTCACTTTCAATATTATTTATAGTAAGGGATTTCCCGTTTTTGACCATAACTTGTGTGCCAATGGCGCGAATTATGATGTATTTATAGAGCTTGATTTGCTACCATAGTTGCGACTTTCAGAAATACAAATATTAATGAAAAGTTGTCTTGGTATGCAAGAGTTAGGCCGAAGAGCATAAACATTTCTTTTTGATGTTCTCAGGTTGTTAGGTATGTCATTACAAAAAAATACAAAGGCAGAGAACCCATGACACAACCTTGTTGAATTCAACAAGCTATAATGTTTAGGTTTGAGTTCAGTCACCTCATTCAATAAATAGTCTAGGGTTTTTCGATTAACTTGTTTAAATAGCATAAATCCTACCTCTATATTCATTTAAACAGTTTATTCAAAAAAACGGTTATGTTCACCCTATCAGAAGTTTTTGACAATCAACTAGAACATCTTCATGAAATGATTCTCTAATAAAGTTCGTAACAGTAATCGTTGCTTGAACAAAAGATTTTTTGTTTAGATTCATATTAATTTTGCTTTAGTATCCAACGTTTAAGTGCAAACGTTATCCTTTCAATTGAAAGCCATTTCTTCAAGAGATAAAGCAATGGCTTGCAAAAATCTATTGGTCGAAAGCTTTAGGGCTCGTCACAATTCTCAATTTTGCTGACAGGATCCCTTCAGCAAATTTAAAGCCACTAGGAAAAGCACATAGCTCGGAGCATTGATTTTCATCTTTTTACTAACATCTTCCTGGCCCGTAGTAGTTTTTAAATTTTCAAGGCTGAAAAATTGTTTGTAGTGGTCTCAGCTTGAATAAATGTTTGCTTGTCATCAGGCAAGCCGCTATCAGATTCCCGTGGTTTTTGGAGTGAAATTTGTAACACAACGTAAACAAAAAAATGTTAAAACTGTCTAAATTTTCCACAATCTGATTTGAGTTTGAAATTGTTTTGAAAGTATCAAGATTTTCAAAAAAATCTCTTTTGTGCATCTTTGATTTTGGTAATCAGAACATTCCTCGTTATTCATCTGTATCGACCTACAAGACAATTTTCAGATTGCAGAAACAAACCAGGATCACCACCAAGTCCATCATCGGATTTCACATTTGGCCCTCTTTCACCTCAATCTCCATGACTTC
>NW_027449868.1:0-16058 GCF_964194025.1 Convolutriloba macropyga
CGAGATTCGAATTAAAATTCGCAATACAATAAGATTTGGGTTAACAAATCCAAAATCAATTCAGATCTTCATTGTTCTCGCATGCGTTACATGTACCATACTTGTGAGAATTTACTCGCGTGGGAGCTGTCTATTACTGGTTGTGCAGAAGAGAATTACAGTGTGGGGAAAAGTACAACAATTGGTTAATTTAAACCGGTCATTTGGCTTAATTTTATTGCGATCCTAATTGTAATTGTGAGTTGTTGAGTACAACCGGCGGAAAGAAAAACAACAAAAATCATAAAGCTGCAGCAAAATCATGCTGTAAACCAAAATTTAATTTGTTTAAATTGATCAACAGGCAAAAAAACGGAACACAACCAGAAATTTAATGCACCTAGTTTTCTTAATATAATCATAGCAAAAAGACGAAAATTACAAGAAGGAGAAATTGGAGTTTATTTGAAAGTAGTCCAAAAATTAGTGCATTCTAGGTGGTACAGTCATCATTATAAAGACTGTATATAAAAATTCTATAAAATTAAAAAAACATTTATTTAAAATCTTAAGCACTAAATTAAATCAATAAAAATAAGATTTTCAAAAAAATGGTGGGAAAAAATTTTAGTGACATAAACTGTCTAAATATCTTAGTGAAAATATTCTTTTAAACAACAAAAAGTGTCTTATAAAGGGTGTAGTTTCAAGTTAGGGAACGTTTAAATGGCAGCGGCCTCGACCTCAAAAATGCTATTACCGGAAGCCTTCACCAGTTAAAACGACTTGGAGAGCTAAATGACGCACTTTGAGCTACAAGAAGAATTTAAAAGTGGGAAAAGAACAGGAGGAGATCCAGCCCGCCAAATTGATGAATGGTCGCATTACTTTGCACTTAGGTTACAAAAATCTGCCATAGTGCTCTCTGCACTTTAATGCAAGCTACAATAGAAAAATTGGATGAGTGCGTTAGATATTTTGAGAACACCGGTCGTTTCGCGGCGGCGACCAGCTCGCCGGGTACAGCAGCCAGGAGAAAAACTGACAGATTATCTTGGAGATTTAAAGCAGTTGGATTTGAAGACTTATCCAACGGAGTCGCAAGATCTCAGATGACATGAAGTCCAATGCAAAAGTCTTTACTGCATACTGTCCAGTGTGTGTTTGAACAGAAAAATTGTAAAGTTTTAGTTAGCTTGAAAACGTATTTTGAAAGTCTCAAGAAAGGTCTTTTCTATGTTTTCCCGAAGTTTTCTCACTATAGCTTTCAGTGCACGATTTTTCAAACCAAGAGAAATGTCAAAACGCTTACTTCGAATTTCAGGCTTTACGCAGAAAAATATCAAAATTTGTTGAACCAATAGTAGAACTTTGTCAAAAAGAAGTCATTAGTGATTTATGTGATTGTCTGCGAAACAGTTATCACAAGAGCCATTCCTTCTTTGCAGCCTTTAACAGTCTCCTTCCCCGCTTGTCGATTCAGCTGCGTCCTTCTTTCCCTATTTATTCTTCTAGTACCTTCAAAGACATTGAATTCGTCCAGCTAATCTACTACAGTTTTCAGTTTGCAGGACATTAGTTTGCACAATGGTTTACCAAAACTAAGCAACGTAGCTCAGCCTCGCACGATATCAATCTAATGTGTTTTTTAAAAAGACAATATGAGAAAAGTATCCCAATATCAGAAAAATCTGTTAGCAAAGAAAAGACTCCTGATGGAATCAATCTGAGGAAAAACAGGAAGAAGCAACAATATTGTTCTAAACCTTATGGCAAACTCAGTCATCATTCTTTTTTGGTGATCATTTTTTGCATATACTTGAGTACGGTGGCCCATAATCTAGCATTTTACAAAACTGAAACGCAAAAACTTTTTCCGTATATTGAATAACTTGAATAAAAGCATCGGCACAGAGTTGTTTCATTTACGTAATGTTCACCAAGGGTATCAGTTTAGTCATTTGTTTTCTACGGCAATCCAGTTTACGATATGGAGTTGCAAGCTGCAGTCGGGATATTTAATTTTTTTAGCGCCCTCGTAAGTTTTCCCTATTTCAGAATAAAGT
This sequence comes from Convolutriloba macropyga, assembly GCF_964194025.1. NCBI lineage: Eukaryota > Metazoa > Xenacoelomorpha > Acoela > Convolutidae > Convolutriloba > Convolutriloba macropyga. Next base: position 2,046 of record NW_027449868.1, read on the forward strand.
TAATGGGCCCAATAGACAGAAAACTTATCAGCCATTCTACTAGACCTTTTGTTTGTCATTATTTGCGACTCTTGGAACTGTTCAACCTTGTTTAGCTATTTTTAGCAATAAAAAGTCAGGTACTGAAATAATCAGCTACTGAAATCAGGTACTGAACAGCAAAGACACCACCACCACCAGCATCAACAGCATCAAGACCACAACACCATCACCACTGCCACCAAAATCATCACCTCTAACACCACTGCCCTATTCAGTAGTAGATAAAACAGGGATTCCAGCCACCTGAAGCCATATGTCGAAATAGGCCAAATTGTACTGCTAACTGTAATCCCTGTTTTATCCACTACTCTATATTCCCTCAAAATCTATCATTTCCTGTCTCACTTATTGTTATCTTAATAAACAATAAAAATTTTCTTTCTTCCCCAATCAATATTTATTCAATCTAAAACTAAAACTTTCTGTCTTACTTGGGGTAGTGGTTAAGTCACTGAGTCGAGTTAAGTTCCCTTTGCAAACGGAAGGTTTGGGGTTCCTTCCTCATTGTCTGCAGTGAACGCCCCCCGATTTGATGAATTACTTTAAAACTAAGTGAGATAAAAAACCAAATTCACAGTTCTTAAAAAGGATGATCCCTGCCGTGAGACTGTATATGGGACACACTGTGATGGGTATACAGTCAAAAACGCTGAGATCGGTGAAAAATTTTGAAATTTTGTGATCAAAATTTGTCAATTTTGGACAAAATTATGCTAAAAAACTTCAAGAAAACAATTCAGAATGGTGATGTCTTGTTATTGGAACCAAAGGAAAGCCTTTCAACCGTGAAAACAAAATATATTTCCCAGTTTTTTTTAAAAAAGAATTCAATTTTTGGGTAAAAATTAGTGTAGTTTTTGCAACGAACATTAGGAAATTTATATCGGCAACAGTTTACGTACGACTGAAATCTACTGTGTATAGTGATCAAAATGAGAAAGTTCGACGCAGTTTTCTCTATATATAGTTGGTAGAAGAGGTCAAATTTCATCGCAGACCAACAAGTAGTGGATAAAACAAGGGTTCCAGCCACCAGCCCAATTTGACTCATCCCGCACATGCTCGCCGCATTCGGGGAAATGAGCCGAATTGTACTGGTAACTGGAACCCCTGTTTTTTCCAATACTATATACACTATCGAAAAAAACCAAAACTAAGCTTCAAACCCGCATACCCGCACATCACAATTTTACCAGTATTTATATAAAAATAACTCCACTTTTGCTGAGAGCCTAATTTAAATCTAGGCAGAGAGAACCGGCCACAGTAATAATATATTTATAAACATGCTCTTTGAACTGATTTCTAGCATGGGTGAATCTATATCTGTTAAGATAGATGCACAATCTGTATCTTCTATTTCTAAACCTAAAGAAAGAAATATGTTTATAAACTTTACACATATTAAACGCTAGATATTGATCTGGATTATCATAATGGTCACCTAAATGTATAATATAATTTTTTACTTTAACTATGTGCTTGCATATAAAACAACAACATTATCATTAACATTAACATTAAAAGAACAATCTAAATGATAATGATAATATTAATGTTAATATTAATGTTAATGTTAGTGATAATGATAATGATAATGATAATGATAATGATAATGATAATGATAATGATAATGATAATGATAATGATAATGATAATGATAATGATAATGATAATGATAATGTTAATGTTAATTTTAATGATAATGTTAACGTTAATCCAAATGTTAATGTTAATCCTAATGTTAAGGTTAATCCAAATCCAAATCCAAATCCAAATCCAAATGTTAATGATCTACGAAGTAGCTTTGCTAATAATCCTAGAAATAATAATGTTTTAACTTGAAAAATTAATAGATGTAATTCTAGAACACTACTAACTGATTTTAATGAGAGTAAGTATACATGTAGAAATTGTAATTCAGCCAAAGTTAGTTGTCAATATTGTAATTCTATTATGAGATTTGATGGGATAAGGGCTCATATAAAGAAACAGCAGCCAGATATAGATTTACCTAGAGGATTTAGTAGAATTTAAATGAACGATTTGCTAATACCCAAACTGGGGAAATTTGTTCATGCAAAACATATAATTTTGTATCCTTTCTTTTTAAAATTGGTATAAACATACAAAAAATAAAAGAGAATATAAATTTATTAAAGAGTATAGATAATTTTAAATAAATAATATAATTTTATTTAAAAAAATAAAAAAAAAGAGGGACATCACTCTTTAAGCGCGGTTAAGAGTGATTTTGTACTGGGGGATCACTCCTATGGGGGCGATTTCGCTCTTAAAAGAGTGAATTCACTCTTATTTTGTAATGAGTAGAATTTTATAGTTTTTTATAACGGTTAATTACCAGCTCAACTCGTGTAACTAGAGAGACAGGAATTGATAGATTTTTAGGGAATATAGAGTAGTGGGTAAAACAGGGATTCCAGTTAGCAGTACAATTTGGCCTATTTCGTCATATGCGGTTAGCATGTGGAGAAATAGGCCAAATTTACAAGAAGCTGGAATCCCTGTTTTATCCACTACTACCTGCAAATATTAAAATACTGTGCTCGGCAGATTTAAGGTATGAAAAGACTGTCCTCGACATATATTGGGTATGAAAAGAATTTGACTGGACCTAATGTGATGTCCTGGACTTTGTCTGGAACTAAAACAGCCGTCCTGGAATTTGCCTGGAACTAAATAAAACATACTTCCTGGAAATTGGCTGGACAATAAAGGTGTTCTGCAGTTTGGCTGGACACTAAGTGAGTTCTGGAATTTGGATGGACAAAAAACATGTCCTGGAATTACGCTCGCGTCAGTTATAATGACTTGTTTTCAATTTTCTTCAGTTAAAGTCATGTAGCGCAATTGGTTAAGCATTGGGTAAGACTGGAGAAAGTCAGGAGAGCGAACCCAGATGTTGTGGGAACTTTCTAGTCTGCCTCATTTTTTCATATGAAAAGAATTTGGCTGGACTTATGGAAAGAATTAGCCACGAATTTAAAAAGACTCCTCGACCGTGTAATTTAATTCAATATTTGCCCCCCCCCCGAGTTAATAAGTCTTTTCATAAATTCCAGGTCTCAAAGAGCGTGCTGCTACCACCTTAACTACAAACAAAAGCTTCACCACTGCCTTCACTACCACCACCAGCTGCACCACAACAAACACCACCATAGCCGTTTACGTTTCCGGAGCCCACAACTTTTTTCAAGCAACGTTCGAGCAAAATCACATTCCAGAATGCTTGAAAAAATACAAGTACTCACACTGTACTATTTTATTGTCCAAAAATTGTTCAAAACTATGCATTCGATAAGATATCGTCCAACAATTTTATTGTGTGGTCTATTCTTCAATTTTATCTGATTTCTTCAAGTTTTTAATGATACTGTTTATTGTGTATAACAGTCATTATTTAGCGACTGCCAACTTCTGAAGATATGAAATGCGCCAAACATTATAACTTGTGATTCGGTCGGCGCTGGTATCAATGCAAATCTCAAAATTGTACATTTGAGAAAGCTACTATTGTACATCTGCGGTTACAAAGTTTATTTTTCTGCTTTTAACTTAGCAAAGCTTCAAAGTTTGATTTCTGTCTCGGTAGAAACAATCATCAATTCTTTTTGGCAATTCTCGTATTATAATTTTTCGGTAGTTATTCACATTATTTAAATTCCTGATCTTTTTAAGTTGATAATAAAATTGATTGGCAAAAAAATTTCGTGATTTAGTAACAAGCATGTCAGCTGTCGGAGAAGGGTCTACTTCGAGAACTCGCAGAATAATATTGGACCCAGGATGGTGCGTCTGGTGTAACAGACCAGTATCACATCCAGTAACGCTTACCTGTGGGCATCAAGCTTGCGGAAATCTCTCCGTGAGAAAATGTGAGAAATTCATTTCAAGGTTTGGGAAATGTAAGAGCCGAGTTTGCCGTGGTCGCCTGATACCCGGTCTTCCAGACATTACCCCAGATAAAGAAGGTTGGAATCATTCATCTTCTTTGTGTTTGACAATTTTTTGTAAACTCTTTGTACTGTTCCACGATAATTTTCTTTTGTAGACTCTTTGTTCTGTTTCGCATCAATTAGTTCTCAATTTTTGATCACTTCCGAAAAAAAATTAAAACTTGATTTTATTCCACAGACAGAATCATTTAGACAGGTTATGCAAGCAAATCCACTGATAAAAATTCATCTATATCATTTTTTTTCTGAAAAAAGCATGCCTACTGATTTTCCCATTCCAATTTTTGAGACCAAGTGGAACAACATGCGAAAGGCGTCTCGAGTATTCCATTACAATCACTAATAGAACCATCAAAGCTAGCCAATTTTTGTACCAGTTTAAAACCAGTTTATTCAAATAATCAAGAACCGCGCGTTGAAAACGAATTAGCAGTAGTGGTTTTTTTATATAAATTGTTAACCACAATCAGACCTGCTTTAAGATGGAACTTTGAAACTTTGGTTTTTTCAAACTGTTAATTTAGATTTTAATTAATGTTTAAATGTTTTGTATTCAAATATCCCCCTTCTTTCACTGTTACTAGCATTAGGCATATCGATAAAACTGTTTTATACATTTGACAGAAGTCCGCATTCGCGATTAAAACTAAGCATTGATTAAAATGAAAACAACATTCAAATTACTAATATCTTATTTATTAACTAACACCTTGCATCTTATTTGTGATGAATAAAAACTGAAGGTTTTTTACTCACTTGGTACATTCCAAGGAGTCAAAGTTACGCTGCTTCTAGCAGAAAAAAAGCTTTTCGCATACCTCCTCATTGATTCCAACGAACGTCCATCGATTTGGTGTAGATACTTTGACCGCGTGAAGAGCACAAATAACTAAAATTTTGTATATAACCGCCAAAATACTCCAATGTCAAAGTTCTACCTAAAATACCAAACGTGGATAACTTTTTTAAACATAAAGTTATTATATGTAAGTTTTTTTAAATAATAAATTTTTACATTACACTCAATCACAAACAAGCATGCCTTTGGAAACAAAAATACACACGGAGACACAAAACAAACACGCACCCGCACGCACAAACAAAGACAAACATCTACAAACACACGGACACATTAAAACGCACTCACTGGCAATGGAACAAACAAAGCTAGTTAGTTGATAGAGTTAAGTTTACTAATATTTTTGTGTCCGTCCAATATTATAAATATCACCTTTTTTATCACAAACAAATAGAAGTTTGTGATAGTTTTTCATACCAACATAGTATAAATTTAACTAATATCTCCAACCACACTGAGCAATTACATTACCATGCATTATTTACTTAAGAAATCGATAACATATTGATGTATTGCTTGTGTAGTAGGCTTGGTTTTGCCTTAGAAATAGCATGATGTGACAGTACTCCCGGTGCAAAAACCAGACGAATCTTTTCTTATCTCAAACTGATGGACTAGCTGAGACATGGGGTGATACAAAACCTGTCACAGAATTTAAAATAAGTGGTTAATTGTTAAATGTTTTTTTTTCTCATTGAAATGATGAAAATGCACCTACACACTAAATAGAATACATAAATCATCTACTGATAAGTTTAATAGTTTGGATTCAAAATAAAGGAGTTAATTCAGACACTAAGAGGGTTAAAAGCTCAATATTCCAACCCGTTCTTATCAATTTGATCTGAATTTCTGATCACTTCTGAAACAAATGCAAATTGTTTTTAATCTGCATACCGAATATTTGAGACCAGTTTGCCGAGCAAGACTACAAGCAACTTAGCAAACGATCATCAAAAGTTTTTAAATCTGAAAATTGCATGCCGACAGAAATATATCGTTTAAATATTTCTAATGAAAGGTACTGCGAAAATTGTATTTCGATAACTTTTTTACCAGAACCATTAAAAGCTAGCCAAATTATAGACAAGATTTCTTTGAAAATAAATCCAAGCTTCGAAGAATTTCCATAGCAAAAGACCGAACTTTGGGTGGTACATTAAGCTTTGAAACCTGTTCAAAGTGTTTTTCTGTCCATAATAACTAACCCAAAGCCTAAGAGAAACACATGCTCAAAAACCACAATTTAAAAAAGCAAGAAGAATTGATGGTTATGAAAATCGTGCCATTCATTTCGGTAGTCAGAAAAAAATTTTAATTAGTTTTTCTGATTTTTGTAGTTGACAAATCTTTTTGGTGTTGACAAAAGATCTTTTGTCAGTTTTGCACTGTGACAAATTTGATGCGGTGGGCAAAATTTACGATTTTTTGGTCTAATATATACTGGAGACAAAAATATACGGCTTTGTGGAGGGGGGAAAAACTTGTGAATACTTTGCAGTTTCAGGGTCAACAAGATTGCACTTCTAAAATGAAAAAAGTTTTTTACTGGCGTAAAAAAAACTGACTCAAAAAGATTTTCTGACATAAAAAAATACTTTTCCACTCAAAATAGATTTTTCTTGGGTTGGAAAAAAAGGTAACCTGAGTTTGCGTGTGTGAACGAGAGAGTGCCAAGGCATCGCTATATTTCGAAAGTAAAATAATTTCACTCAATTTTTTGTGGTTTCTATCCATATGTGCTTCCAAATTGATAGTTTTTTGACCATATGTTTCCAAGAATATAGTGTGTTTGCAAAATCGAAAATTAAACAACTGACGTAGCACAGCGAGCATCATGTAGAAGATGGTAGTTTCTGCTAGCTGAAAAAATTGTATTGACGTCAATGTTAGCTTTGCAGGAAAAAACAGCAATTCTGCACAAAACAACGACAAAATGTTGGTAAAATTGAGAAAGTAATTCTTAAAATAAAACCGAAAACTGCCTCAATCACTGAAAACCTGTTCCGAAAAATTGCGGTAAAGCACTTCATATACGTATGTTTTGAGATAGGACACTTCAACTTGGGAAAAATTGTGAATTTTTGCGATCAAAATTTGTCGTTTTTGTACAAAATTTTGCTAAAAAAACCTCAAGAAAGCAATTCAGATTGGTGATTCCTTGTTATTGGAACCAAAGGAAAGCTTTTCGACAGTGAAAACAAAATATGTTTCTGTGTTTTTAGAAAAATTTAAGAAATGTTTTTTTTGCATAAACATTAGAGTAGACTTTTCAACGAACATTGAGAAATTTTAAACGGCAAGATTTTATGTACGACTGAAATCTACTTTGTATAGTTATCAAAATGAGAAATTGCGACGCAGTTTTCTCTTCATATAGTAGGTAGAAGAGTTCAAATTTGGTAGAATTGCAGACCAACAAACAAATTGTTACCATTTTGTGTACGTTATCACTACGTGCTAATAACGGACCTGGTAAACTTAGTTAGAAAAGTGCAATGGCGGTAGATTGATGCACGCGCGACAATCTGTCGCAACTGTTTTCATGTTTGCTCGAACAACCAAACGCTTCAAAAACACGAAAAACTTTGCGATCAATTCAAAACTTGTCAAATGCTGCTACCTGAGCCAGAGAGCTACACTCTCGCTTTCAAAAAATTTCTATGAAAAACAGCTCTTCTACTAGTTTTCTAATTTGACCTAGAGTACATCATTGTACCGGTATCATCTGTTGAACAAAATCTGCAGACTTCAGGAACTCGTGTCTTGGACAAACACATTCCGAGCAGTTACTGTTATGTAGCCATTTCATATGGAAGTCCAAATTTGGAGTTTTCATCTGTACAGAGGGGAAGATTGCATTCAAGTTTTTGTGAAGCAATTGGAGACACTAGCAAAGATATCTACGAGAAAAAGCAAAAACACTGGTACTTCACAGGAGCCGTTGGACAAACAAAAGAGCTTGCGACTCAGTGTTGGATATGTGAACCTACTTTTTCTGCGGATAACGAAAAAGTCTTGGATCACTGCCATTTCTCAAATCAGTTTCTTGGCTGGGCTCACTCAAGGTGCAACCTACAGCGCAAACCACAGAGCTTAATTCCCATAATTGCACACAACTTGTCAGGGTATGACTTGCATCATGTTGTAAAGAGACTTCATCACTGCAACCCTAACAATAAAATTTCAAAAATTCCTCAAACAGATGAGAATTATATCGGCTTTAGCTTAAAAGTTTGGATCACAATTATTGTTAATAAAAATTAAAGCGTCATACTCGTAAACGAAGAACTTCGCTTTATCAATTCCCTTCGCTTCATGAAGTCGTCTTTAGATTAACTAGTTCAGTCTCTGCCTGAGCATAGTTTCGATATATTTGATAACCATTTTGAATACTGTGACCAAAATGATGTGAAACTACTGCGCGGTAAAGGATTCTACCCCTACTCCTACACTGACACCTTCAGAGAACTCAAGTTAAAACAATTGCTGCCTCAGAAGTGCTGGGTCAACAAGCTCAAATCGGGAAAAGTCACAATAACGGAAGGTCACTAAGGAAAAGCAAAGCTGATCTTCGAAAAATTTGATTGCATGGGTGACTATCACGATCTGTACTTGACAGTAGACACCCTCCAGATCGCTTGTTGGTTTGAGCGGCTACGAGCAGTCTGTCTGGACTCCTACAGCTTGGACTGCGCTCAATATCTATCAGCACCACACTTAGCGGGCGATGCCTTTCTGAAGATGTGTTACCCCGACCTGGAGCTTCTAACAGATTGCAACCATCTTGATCTAGCAGAATAAATGTTGCGAGGGGTTATGACCTCAGTATACACAAAAAAGCTGTTCACGCCAAACAGCAAATGTCTGGAAAGTTTCAATGACACGCAGAAATCAACATATGGTCTCAACATAGATGCTAATAACCTCTATAGTGGGATCATGAAGGATTTCTTCTTGCCAATCAATTCCTTCCAGATGGACACAGAAGCGACGAGTGAACAAATTTCAGACACCAGACGACGCTGAATTTGGATATATCGACTGCATCGACTCGGACTACCCCGACTCAATTCACGATACTCATCAAGATTTTCCAATGGCACCTACCCGTGAATCTGTGAACATCATGTGGTTGAGTAGTTACCAGTTGGACCTTTTGGAAGAATATCATCTCCCAAAAGTTTCAAAGTGCAACAAACTACTTCAAACACTTTATGATAAGAAGGATTATACACTACACTATGTAACGTTTAAGGTTTATGAACACAACGGCCTTGAAGTCTCAAAACTGCAGAAGGTGCTCAAGTTCAGACAATCAAAGTGAATGGCAAATTATATCGAACTGAAAACAAGATTGCGGCAAACTCAAGAACAACTCCACCTTTGGAAAGTGTTGTGAAAGCATGCGAAACCGAGTTAGAGCTTCGCTGGTTCAAGACGAACGAGCTGTCCTCAACCACACAGATTATTTTAACATGAAATCCTTAAAAAATTTTTATCAAGACATGGCAGTCGTGACAACAAGAAAAACGAAATTAAACTGGGTGAAACCTATTATAGGTGGTGCTCCGTTTCTGGATCTCTCTGAAGCATTCATGTTTCGATTTCATTACGAGAAAATGAAACAGTGGTTCAGGAGATGGAAGAGTTTTTTTGGCTGGAAACACAAAGTGAAGTATTCAATACAAACGAAGGGTATGTGTAACTTTATATCTTATTAAAACAAATTCCAGTTTTGAAACTGAACAAATTCATGAAAGCGTCCTTTTAATATAACAGGAACATTGGAACCTAGATTAGGAAAACACATAGAATAAATTAGAAAATGGATTGATTTTAATGTACTTTCAGACTGTCAGAAGAAAAAGGCAAAGGGAATAACACATGCGGGCAGAATCAACTAAAGCACGAGGTCTTCAAGAGATTTTTGAACAGCGGGAAAATGTCCGCGTCAAAAATGTGACCATCAGATCAGGGAAGCATGAGTTGATGACGCTGGAACAAAACAGAGTTGCGCTTTGGGCCTACTGCGACAAGCAGTTTTAACCTGAGCCAATAAAATCTCTACCATTTGGACATAAAAAAATTAGAGATTTTGCCTTTCACAATGTTATTCTAAATGTTTGGGATTGGGTGTCAGACAACGAAAGCGACTTGGATTCAATTTCACAACCAACCCCGGAAAATGTGATATCTGAAAACAATAGTTTTTCTCCCCCTGATCCAGGATGCAATAAGTCAGATTTTTTAGAATAGGAGCCTGGTCAAGATATTGTTGACTGGAATGAACCCTACGCAATTTCCCGGCAGCCTTGACAATTCTTTTGTAGAATTGAAAGCAGTTGAAAGCGTAGCAAGCAATAATAGTTATATGTCTGATTTATATTCAAGTAATAGTCTTATAAACGAACCAACACCAAAACGCAGTCGTCTAGTATTATACAATTTAAGCAGTGAAGATAACTGATAACTTACATTTAGTTGTATGTGAAATGCTTGGATAACTTATAAAAAGCATTCACATAAACTAAATACAAATTAATGTAAAAAAAAATTTATTATCAAAAGAAGACAAATAAAAGGTTTGTCTTAAGTCGTTCTATCGGGATTCCACGACTACTAAGAATAATTTCCATGGAGGAATCACTTTTAACATGATTAGTCAAACCATTCTGCTGGGTAAAATTTTTGAAGCAAATTTTAAACCTTAAAACAGGGTTTTGGGTAATTAGAGAGGACGGAATAAGCGGTGAATTTTTACACTGGTGGTATCGTGTGTCAAATAAACGCAAAAATTTCCGATTGCAGGTTTCACATTGATAGTTAAAATTGTTGGGGTCTATTTCTTCAAAATGAGTTAAAATATCTTCAGAATTTAATAATTTGGAGAGACACAGAAAGCAGTCCAACAAGGAACATTTTAGCCCTGGTGGAATTTGGAATTCGTATTCTTGTATTAGGGTGTGTAGGTTCTTTATAACTGTGGGTAAAATGTTGAAATGGGCCCAGACCAAAACAAGAAAGGTACCCTGGCGCAAACATATGACGAATTAACTTTCAAAGCAAAATCGGTGGTAGTTAATAGGGCTTCTAGCCGAAAGCGACAAACCAGTCACGCAATTGGAGGGAAAATGGTTTCCTAATATTAGTTTCATGCATGGCAGGGGGAATAAGGAGAAATAATTTCAAGTGTCCCACCCTGTAGTTTGCGCAGGAAGACACTTATGTCCCCCGTAGTGTTCACGGGATGACACTTATGCCCCCCCCCTAGTTTGCCTAGAAAGACACGTCACTACTGCGCCGAAAAGGCAAAGGGAACTAAGACTGCACGAAAACAAGAAAATGGGGAACAACGCAGCTTACAGACCAAAATGATATGAAGTCCATGCAGAACAAGCGATGTCTCCCCCACCAACGTTACAGGCTACACATCATGCTACGTTACAGGCAAGATGAAACCAAGCAATTGGCTTCGCAAATCTCATAGATCTATAATTACAATTTTGCTGTTTGCGAGGAAAATATTTATTGTTTTTGTTTTTTTTCTTACATAAAGGTCAAAAATTTTATAGTTTTAACTATCAGTTTTCAGGTATACTGGGTATTTGTGGTTATTTTTGTGTCTGTGTGTGTGTGTGTGTGTGTGTGTGTGTGTGTGTGCGTGTGTGTGTGTGTTTTTGTATGTGTGTGCGTGTTTTTGTGTGTCTGTGGTTGTGTTGTTTTACTGTTTTACGGTTGTTGTAGTGTGCAATCAGAAGCTATGTCAGATTTTGAATTTTAAATTTGCCAATCACATTTTTAATATACTTTTTGTAAATCATATAGAGCCAGATATCAGGTCATTTTGTATGTAAGACATGAGGTCATTTCTCAACTAAGACATCATATTATTTTTTAAGCCAAGAAATCAGGCTTTTGAGCAAGCCTTCTTGTTACTCGGGTTACAAGCAAGGACAAAAATCAAGCCGATGACATTGCAATGCTTCAATTTTTCTTAATTATCGCAAGTGAAAAGTGATAATTTTTACAAGTGGAAACAGGTGTCGTAGATCCATCACTTTCATTAAGCCGTTTATGAGTAAGCCTTTTGATAGCTTTTTGTCATACATAGTTGTCATTATGTCTTTCTCTTTTCTCTTACAGTTTTGTGCTTTTTTGAGTATGCGTGCTTGTGCAAGTTCTTCGTGTGTGCGTGATTGTGTTAATGTGTTTGAAATTGTGTGTGGGTGCAATTACATTTTGCATCACATTTTTTTTACATATATTTCACATATATTACCGTTTATATAAGCTTATTTTCACCATATATAACCCTTTTACATAAATTTTACTCAATTACAGACAACCTAATAAATCTGTGGACAATCACTGGATTCCGTGAGAAAGGAACACCAAAATATGACTTAGTGGTTTGCAACCAAAACTTTTAATTTCAGACTGATTATAAAAAGATTTATTAAATTTTTAATAAATTGAATGATGCAATGTACTGAAAATTTTGTTTGAGTTTGATCTTGATTTTCAGCGAGGCTGAACATGTGCGGAAGAGTTTTTTTTAATAAACTTACGGCCATAGAGCTGGAATTATTTCACCGTTGCAGATCAACAGCTGTTTGATTTTCATTATGCGCAAAAAACGAGTAGTAATGTTTAATAATGGTATCTTTAGACAAAAGGGAACATAAAAATATTGCATACTGAAAAAGCCCAATCCGACGAAAGCGTTAGGGGCAAAGTTTCTGTTTAAGAGGTGTCTTGAGGTATGAAACAATCTTATTTGTGATCTTTAATGTTGTTTTTGAAGAATTTAAAACTAACACTAACTTTTCGTTGAGAGTGGTCTTTGAATAGGTGATATTTGTTGACAATTTATAAATGTCAGTTGCTTATAAAACTCTACTTATATACTAATTCTTCGTAAAAACAAATTCTGGACTGTCAAATTTCTGTAATTTCAGAAACTGGAAAACAAACAGGAGCTGATAGTAATGAAAATGTCTTACAAGAGAGCTTCAACGGCTGCTGCCGCAAGGATGATCTTATTGGAAACGGACTTCGAAAATTGCTTATAATTGGTAAAACGGGAACTGGAAAGAGCGCCCTGTGCAACAGAATTGCGGGTCTGCATTTTAATTCCAGTTTTTTCCCAACGTCTCCCAAACCCCAATCCTGCACGCAGGAAACTCAATTTGCCGATATAAATTTTGACAATGACATTAGCCGCCCCTTATCAGTTATTGATACTGTTGGTTTCCATGATCCTAAAATAGCCGACGATGCTATAATCGTATCTGATATGGTTGCAAAGTTGGAAACAAGCTGCGATTATCTGAATTTGATTGGCATTGCTGTTAATAGTCACGATCCCAGGCTAGACGGATCCCTTATTGGATTAATCAGCATTTTCCTGGAACTCTTTGGCCAAAGATTCTGGCAGCAAACTGTTATAATTTTTACACGACTTCAAATGGACTCCAAAAGCGTTAACAAGCGAAACAATTCACGGGCAACTGACTGTGTAATTGCCAAGGATTATTTGGAGGCGATTGAAGGCAACTTTCCAAATGGAAAAGGACTGAAATTCATTTTTTTTGGATGCACACTACGATGAAAATGATTCTGAAGAAAAAAAAATCTTTTCATAAATCAATGGAGCATCTTTGGAATTGGATTGCTGAAGCTCCGATGTTGTACACCCTCCAGATATCTCCCGGAACATTGGAAGAAAAGATCACGAGTTTGAAGCCGCAGATCGAAGAGTATTCGATGGAAATTGATGTCATTAAAAAGCTGAAGAAACATGTGGCGAGAAACAAGTTAGTGTGAGACCAAAAACATGTCATTTTCTTTGAAAAAATTGCATCAAAAAAGTACGTGTAAACCACACGCCTGACATCAGTTTCTCTTCAGCAAAGAAAAGTTTTTTACCGCTAACTACACATAGCTTCTAAGTGGATTTTTGCTACTCAATGTATTTGTCTCGGCAATACGTTAAATTGACAAATGAGGAATATATCAGAGCCAAAACTTACTGTAGAATCCAATCATGCCGATTAATCACTAGTTCTAACTGTGCAAATAACCATGATGGAAAACCAGGCATCTGACAATATAGATGATTGTGTTTACAAT
>NW_027449869.1:0-17500 GCF_964194025.1 Convolutriloba macropyga
AATGGAATCGCTGAATGGCTGTGGGACATTGTCAACAAGTGCTGGACTGAAAAAATCTTCCACAAGACTGGAAGTTAGCAGAAGTTGTCCCGCTGTACAAAAACAAAGGAAAAAGATCTGAGTGTGGGAACTATCGCGGAATTTCACTGCTCTCGGTACCTGGAAAAGTTTTTGCATCAATCATCCTGAATAGATGCAAAGATGCACTTGATCAAGTGCTAAGAGAAGAACAATGCGGGTTCCGAAAGAGCAGGGGCTTCACTAACCAATTATTTGCGTTGAGGCAAATACTAGAGAAATGCATGGCCTTCCAATTGGATGTCAATTTTTGTTTCATTGATTTCCGCGCTGCATTCGATTCGGTAGACCGCGAGATGATGTACAAGATAATGAAACATTACGGGCTCCCACAAAAAAGTTGTGACTGTCATCCGCAACAGTTACGAAGGCTTCAAGTGCTGCGTCAAGGCAGAGGGCGAGAAGGGCCAGATGTTCGACGTAAAACTGGTGTTCGCCAGGGTGATGTTTGGTCGCCTATTCTCTTTGGCCTTGTGATAAACTATGTGTTGGCTAATTCATTTCAATGAAGAATCGACATTCGACGCTGTGTTGCTGATCTTGATTTCGCCGATGATGTTGCCCTATAGGGCGTCTCTGGTTCCGAAGTTCAAGCAAATCTACACACAATTGATCATCAGCCGAGGCTGTTGGCCTAATGATCAATGTTGGGAAGACAAAGAATATGGGTGTTAAATGCGAAAAACCCGGAGCCAGTGTAAATATTGCTCAAGAAAACGTAGAAGTTCTTACAGGATACCACAGAGGCCGTTATGGGACTCTCATTGAGACCGAAAACCAATCCCGACTGCTCATTGGCAGGGAAGTGCTGGTGGGCAAGAAGAAGAATGCGGGCTGGTTCGAGACACTAGCTGGTGAGAAACTGAGATTGAAAAGTTCAGCGGAGGCTGAGCCTGTGACAGTTAGCAGCGACGAGAGGTCAGTGGTTGCTGATCTAGTGTCAACGGCGAGTAACAGATCATCTGCGGTCTCTGATGACGAGAGTTGTATATGTTCAGGTTGTAAACGTCGCTTCGACACTGCAAGAGGCTGCAAAGTGCATGAAGCGAGATTCTGCCAGTCTAAGATTTCGAAGAGTGTCAAAGACAATGCGACAAAGTTTGTTGGGCTAGAGAATAGCCTCACCTGTCAGAAGTGCACTAGGAAATTCGCGGACTGTGAAAGGCCGACGAATACACGAGTCACGATACTGCGGCAGAGAAAAGGCTGGAAGATCTCGCATTTTCTCCTGCAATGTCCACGATCGAGATGGAGTGGAGTTCGAAATTTTAGAAGCTTTCAAATATCTCGGTTCTTTCGTGAGCTTGCATCATGGTGACCTAAAGGAAATCAGTGTCAAGCTGGCGGAAGGGAGACAGCGATTTGCGAGCTTTGAGAAGCTTTGGAAGAGCAAGCAACTTAGTATTCCCCTCAAATGCAAGTTATACAGAGCTCTTGTGTTATCAGTGGTCTTATATAGCTCTGAAATTTGGGACATGAATAAATCAAAGCAACGGAAATTTGAGAGCTTTCAAACCAGTTGTCTGCGAAAGATACCATGTTTTTCATATATGGAGAAGGAGACAAATGAAGAAGTACTGGCTAGATCACGTATGGCGACACTTTCTGCAATGATCATGATTAAACGGTTGAAATGGTTTGGCCATGTCCTGAGGATGAATGACGATCGTCTAGCGCTTGGAGCCGACAGAAAAATATTGTTATGCTAAACGAGCTCCAGGGGGTCAACGCAAGACGTGGCTGGGCCAACTTGAAGAAGATTGCTCAAGGAACAACATGAGCTACATCACCTTACGACAGAAAGCGAAAAGAGAGTCTAAATCCCGCTTCAACAGTTTTGTCGAACAGCATCTCCTGGATAAAATAAACGCAAATAAGCTCAAACTTATATGCATTCTATTAACTTGTTTGTACTTATTGCCATCGTTTCTTTATTTCTTTATGGAATTTAAGTGTTCAAACAGTGTTAGTAGTAGTAGTAGTAGTAGTAGTAGTAGTAGTAGTAGTAGTAGTAGTAGTAGTAGTAGTAGTAGTAGTAGTAGTAGTAGTAGTAGTAGTAGTAGTAGTAGTAGTAGTAGTAGTAGTAGTAGTAGTAGTAGTAGTATAGTAGTAGTAGTAGTAGTAGTAGTAGCAGTAATAGTAGTGTTAGTAGTAGTAGTAGTAGTAGTAGTAGTAGTAGTAGTAGTAGTAGTGGTGGTAGTAGTAGTAGTAGTAGTTGTAGTAGTAGTAGTAGTAGTAGTAGTAGTAGTAGTAGTAGTAGTAGTAGTAGTAGTAGTAGTAGCAGCAGCAGCAGCAGCGGCAGCAGCTGTAGTAGTAGTAGTAGTAGTAGTAGTAGTAGTAGTAGTAGTAGTAGTAGTAGTAGTAGTAGTAGTAGTAGTAGTAGTAGGAGTAGTAGTAGTAGTAGTAGAAGTAGTAGTAATAGTAGTAGTAGTAATAGTAGTAGTAGTAGTAATAGTAGTAGTAGTAGTAGTAGTAGTAGTAGTAGTAGTAGTAGTAGTAGTAGTAGTAGTAGTAGTAGTCGTAGTAGTAGTAGTAGTAGTAGTAGTAGTAGTTGTAGTAATAGTAGTAGTAGCAGTAGTAGTAGTTGTATTAGTATGAGTAGTAGTAGTAGTAGTAGTAGTAGTAGTAGTAGTAGTAGTAGTAGTAGTAGTAGTAGTAGTAGTAGTAGTAGTAGTAGTAGTAGTAGTAGTAGTAGTAGTAGTCTCTCATGACCTGTTGATTGGAGCTAACCGTGTTGTGATTGTGCGTTATGCGCCCACAAATGAAGCTGACGACTTAGCGAAAGACAATTTTTGGAATCAGTTGAGCAGCTTGGTATCCAGATTCAAACAAAGGGAGAGAGTCTGCCTCGTCGGAGACTTCAATGCGGAACCTGGTCAACAATCTGATGCCAACGTGCCTTGCCGAGGCCCCTTTGGAATGGGCGAGGTGAATGATAACTCAGAAAAATTGTTGTCTTTTTGTGTCTCTCATGACCTGTTGATTGGTGGAACCTGGTTTCGACACCGGTTAGTGCACCGGTATACATTTAACCCACCTGACCAACAGATGCGAAAGAAGATGTTAGATCATATCTTTTTCGGTTCGAGGCACAGGAGTTGTTTGCGCAACGTAAGGACAAGGAGGGGACGGATCACTCTCACCGATCACGAAATGGTCATTGCTGAAGTGCCATTCAAATTAGTGGCACAGAAGCCACGCAGTCAATCGAAAGTCTTCTCTGCCAAGTTGCGCGATGAAGTCACGCGTGAAACTTTCTGCTCAGAAGTGAAACGCTATCTTGATGAGAGCGATATTGTTGAAGGCGTAGAACAATCTTGGGCAAATTTTCGCACGGCTCTTAATGCAGCGGCAACAAAACTACTCATCCCCGAAAAACGTGTGCACAAACCCTGGATTACAGTTGAAACGCTGGCGTTGATTAAGAAACGGGCCGAGTTACAGTTGAGGAAGCATAGTAGCGCGGAGGCGCTGCTAGTGTTCTCTAATTGCTGCAAAGAAGTACGAAAAGCGTTAAGATCTGACAAAAGACAGTGGCTGAAAGACAAAGGTGAAACAATACAAGATTTTTCAGACAAAAGTGACCTGAAAGAAGTGTTTGGGGAGTCAAAAAACAGTTATGCCGGAAATGGAGTCCTCATTTAAGTAAATTAGTTTCAACCACAGCCGAGCCTTTGAAAACAAAAGAAGAGAGGTTGGAACGTTGGACCGAGCACTTTAAGCATCTGTTGAATCCAGCCACGACAAGCGGCAATTCTGTGTTGAGCATAGTGGAGGCATCCGAGAGTCTTGAAATAGACCTAGGTCCAATTCGGTTTGATGAAGTTCTATAGGCCGTCCGTAAACTGAAGAACGGTAAAGCAAGTGGACCAGACGATATTTCCGCCGAAATGCTAAAGTCGCATAATGGAATCGCTGAATGGCTGTGGGACATGGTCAACAAGTGCTGGACTGAAGAAAATCTTCCACAAGACTGGAAGTTAGCAGAAGTTGTCCCGCTATACAAAAACAAAGGAAAAAGATCTGAGTGTGGGAACTATCGCGGAATTTCACTGCTCTCGGTACCTGGAAAAGTTTTTGCATCAATCATCCTGAATAGATGCAAAGATGCACTTGATCAAGTGCTAAGAGAAGAACAATGCGGGTTCCGAAAGAGCAGGGACTGCACTGACCAATTGTTTGCGTTGAGGCAAATACTAGAGAAATGCATGGCCTTCCAATTGGATGTCAATTTTTGTTTCATTGATTTCCGCGCTGCATTCGATTCGGTAGACCGCGAGATGATGTACAAGATAATGAAACATTACGGGCTCCCACAAAAAAGTTGTGACTGTCATCCGCAACAGTTACGAAGGCTTCAAGTGCTGCGTCAAGGCAGAGGGCGAGAAGGGCCAGATGTTCGACGTAAAAACTGGTGTTCGCCAGGGTGATGTTTGGTCGCCTATTCTCTTTGGCCTTGTGATAAACTATGTGTTGGCTAATTTAGTTCATGGAGGAATCGACATTCGACGCTGTGTTGCTGATCTTGATTTCGCCGATGATGTTGCCCTACTGGGCGTCTCTGATTCCGAAGTTCAAGCAAATCTACACAGAATTGAATCTTCAGCCGAGGCTGTTGGCCTGATGATCAATGTTGGGAAGACAAAGAATATGGGTGTTAAATGCGAAAAACCCGGAGCCAGTGTACCCATAGCTCAACAAAACGTAGAACTTCTTACAGGAAACCACAGAGGCCGTTATGGGACTCTCATTGAGACCGAAAACCAATCCCGACTACTCATTGGCAGGGAGGTGCTGGTGGGCAAGAAGAAGAATGCGGGCTGGTTCGAGACACAAGCTGGTGAGAAACTGAGACTGAAAAGTTCAGCGGAGGCTGATCTTGTGACAGTTAGCAGCGAAGAAAGGTCAGTGGTTGCTGATCTAGTGTCTACGGCGAGTAACAGATCATCTGCGGTCTCTGAAGACGAGAGTTGTATATGTTCAGGTTGTAAGCGTCTCTTCAACACTGCAAGAGGCTGCAAAGTGCATGAAGCTTTCAAATATCTCTGTTCTTTCGTGAGCTTGCAACATGGTGACCTAAAGGAAATCAGTGTCAAGCTGGCGGAAGGGAGACATCAATTTGCGAGCTTTGAGAAGCTTGGGAAGAGCAAACAACTTAGTATTCCCCTCAAACGCAAGTTATACAGAGCTCTTGTTTTATCAGTGGTCTTATATAGCTCTGAAACGTGGATCATGAATAAATCAACGCAACGGAAACTTGAGAGCTTTGACACCAGCTGTCTGCGAAGGATACTATGTTTTTCATATATGGAGAAGGTGACAAATGAAGAAGTACTGGCTAGATCACGTATGTCGACACTTTCTGCAATGATCATGATTAAACGGTTGAAATGGTTTGGCCATGTCCTGAGGATGAATGACGATCGTCTAGCGCTTCGAGTCTTCACCAGGGAGCCGACAGAAAAATATCGTTATGCTAAACAAGCTCCAGGGGGTCAACGCAAGACGTGGCTGGACCAACTTGAGGAAAATTGCTCAAGGAACAACATGAGCTACATCACCTTACGACAGAAAGCGAAAAGAGAGTCTAAATCCCGCTTCAACAGTTTTGTCGAACAGCATCTCCTGGATTAAATAAACGCAAATAAGCTCAAACTTATATGCATTCTATTAATTTGTTTGTACTTATTGCCATCGTTTCTTTATTTCTTTATAGAAATTAAGTGTTCAAACAGTGTTAGTAGTAGTAGTAGTAGTAGTAGTAGTAGTAGTAGTAGTAGTAGTAGTAGTAGTAGTAGTAGTAGCAGTAGTAGTAGCAGTAATAGTAGTAGTAGTAGTAGTAGTAGTAGTAGTAGTAGTAGTAGTAGTAGTAGTAGTAGTAGTAATAGTAGTAGTAGTAGTAGTAGTCGTAGTAGTAGTAGTAGTAGTAGTAGTAGTAGTAGTAGTAGTAGTAGCAGTAGTAGTAGTAGTAGTAGTAGTAGTAGTAGTAGTAGTAGTAGTAGTAGTAGTAGTAGTAGTAGTAGTAGCAGTAGTAGTAGTAGTAGTAGTAGTAGTAGTAGTAGTAGTAGTAGTAGTAGTAGTAGTAGTAATAGTAGTAGTAGTAGTAGTAGTAGTAGTAGTAGTAGTAGTAGTAGTAGTAGTAGTAGTAGTAGTAGTAGTAGTAGTAGTAGTAGTAGTAGTAGTAGTAGTAGTAGTAGTAGTAGTAGTAGTAGTAGTAGTAGTAGTAGTAGTAGTAGTAGTAGTAGTAGTAGTAGTAGTAGTAGTAGTAGTAGTAGTAGTAGTAGTAGTAGTAGTAGTAGTAGTAGTAGTAGTAGTAGTAGTAGTAATAGTAGTAGTAGTAGTAATAGTAGTAGTAGTAGTAGTAGTAGTAGTAGTAGTAGTAGTAGTAGTAGTAGTAGTAGTAGTAGTAGTAGTAGTAGTAGTAGTAGTAGTAGTAGTAGTAGTAGTAGTAGTAGTAGTAGTAGTAGTAGTAGTAGTAGTAGTAGTAGTAGTAGTAGTAGTAGTATCAGAAAAGGACGTTCCTGCTATACGGAGCAGCGGGTGTCCTTATCAGCGTCCGTCCGGGACGCCGCTCTTCGGTATGATCAAATACGTCCTATATGCAGAGCCCAGACTAGGGGTGTAAGGCAGCAAGTACCGGGCTGAGATGGTAGTTAGACATCGGATCTATCAGATAAGCCCCTAACTTTTAACTTTTTCGAAGAAAAAAGGCCCACTACCGGCTTGGTAGTGGGCATGCTTTTCGTGGGTGAGTAGACAGTTTTGCTACACCGGTTTTTATCTCGGACAGTTCTGCTAACTTTTTTTGAAGGCTGATTTCTGCACTTTCCAAAGGCTTCTGGAGGTGATTCAAAGTGCAAATGAAAGCTCACTAACAGTTCTTCATAATCTGTTTTCGGCTTTTTTGAAATTCAAGGTATAAATAGGAGCTACTTTTCGAGTAGTGGATTGGTGAGTAGACCGCGCTGCTAATGCTTATACGTGTAGGAGACTCCCAATTCACATTTTGGATGACTTTTTTTGCACCAATATCATTGTATTGGCCTGGAAAGACATCCTAGTATAGGAACTAGGTATCTAAAATCATTATTTGTGGTACCTACCTAGCGTTAGTTGTACAGTTAGGGAGGATCCCACTGCTAACATTGATGATCAAACACCTCTCAATATCTAACCTGTTGATGATTACTAACAGGTTTTCCACGTTCTCCAACTATAACCGCAGTGTATGAACGCAAAAACAAAGGTAAAAAGGATTCTACAAAGCTCTGACAGAGCACTGTGCTCACTTTTGAGATAGATTTGAATTTTCAACAGAAAACCACGGACCCGCCTGATAGGCTCCTACCCCACTACTGCCACTACTACCCCAATAATTACATTCTCCACATTTCAAAAGCTGCTCTCTATCGAGTAGACATTGCTCTTTAATAAACCAGTTGCTAGCTTAGCTATTGGGTAACTGATTTGAAGTTTGACTCATTTAAAAATCAAGGCAGGCTAGCAGCGGGGTCCGTGCTAAATTTTTGTTGCTAAATCGTTCCTGAGCCTTTTTTCCCCACAAAAGGGGAAATTTTGAGACTGCTAACAGTAACTAGGATACTTGTTTGACTCCATACGCCTATTTAGGCACTTTGGAAACAATAGGACAGTGCTGTGAAAGCAAGAATAGCAGTAGCGCTTATACCTAATTAAACCTGCAATGACAGGAGATTTTTAAACCCGTTCTCTTGGAGGTAACTGATATGGCTTAATCAACGTGGTTGCTAGTGAAGGATCTACCGCGCTATTGAAAGCTTCGATTGGTTTTGTTTTAGGCACTGTGGGGGGGGGGGGGGTGGCCTGAGTTAGTAGTCAAAAAAGTAATGGCCGTTGAACTCTAATTCGCTCACTATTACCTATCAAAGGGCTCCTGTATCATGCGATTGATCCAAAAAGACTCGTATGTGACTACTGTATGAGTTTAAGTTGAAAAAACAACACTAGCAACACTATCTGAGGAAAAGTACTGATCTGGGAGTTCTGGTACTAGTGAGAGCAGACCGCGCTGATAAATGCTTATTTTCCAGCCTCAAATAAAGGTTTTGGTCATAAACTTTGGTACTAAAATTGTTCTAGCTTCCCTCAGGGGACCAACACCAACCTTTTCCTACCATGGAAGGGTCAGAAAGTTGAAAAAAATATTTTTTTCAAAGATTTAAGTACAAATTTTTAAGTTGAGAAAATGAATAAAAAAATTCTTCAAGTTTTAGCGTTTTTTTTGTTTTTAAACTTCCAAAATATACTAGGAACAGCAAGTACATTGTATATGGACACTCTCCAATGCTTTCTTTTCAGCAGTGTTCCCCTCTCGCCACTGTGGTGATGATATCTGTGAATTTAGCAGCGGCGTCTCGTCTCACTTTTTGACTGTTTTTTCTCCCTCTAACCACTTGCAGCACAGCGACTTTCGTAGATGCCATCGACTCTAACATTCTAATACAGTTCAAGGCCGGTTATTGTGTATCAAAAACTGAAGCAAACAGGCTCTGTACGAGGCAAGTACAAGCATCCCCTCTAACTTCGCTGATGGCTATAAATGAGATCATAGATGCTCTGATTGGGGTAGTAGTGGTTTCTTTTCATCCCCAAAGTCATGTAAACTTGTCCAAACCTAACTGGCAGCAATGCACCTTTCATTTAAAATTCAAAGTAATCAGAAATATTCAAAGTACCTTGCACAGAAGGAAGTACTTTTATATGACCCAAAGAGAGAGGAGCATACTGCTAGTCGGTGGAAACTTGAAAAACCAAAATTCCCGTTACAATAGATCTAAAACCGCGGAAACAGATGCTAAAATTGACCAGGAGTTCAACACACTGACAAAAAATGGTTTTCCTACATCCAAAATTCACAAAGATTTCACTATTCAAAAAAAATTATTTCACGGTATGAATTGTCGAAAACACAAAATGCCCGACTACATAGTGTTCTGCTGTATTAGAAGGTATATCCGCAACAGTTTGTATTCAGGAAGTTTTTTCTGATCGATAGAGACCAAGACCGTCATACGAGCTTCCCGGTGTGTTCACTTATTGATCTCCGTTTTTTTCTAGTTTGAGGGTCCCCCTATAAATTTTACGCCGAGGATATCCGACTACTGAAATTACTCTAGCAGCAGCGTAAAACCTCTAAGTAGTAGTAGTAGTAGTAGCAGTAGTAGTAGTAGTAGTAGTAGTAGTAGTAGTAGTAGTAGTAGTAGTAGCAGTAGTAGTAGTAGTAGTAGTAGTAGTAGTAGTAGTAGTAGTAGTAGTAGTAGTAGTAGTAGTAGTAGTAGTAGTAGTAGTAGTAGTAGTAGTAGTAGTAGTAGTAGTTGTAGTAGTAGTAGTAGTAGTAGTAGTAGTAGTAGTAGTAGCAGTAGTAGTAGTTGTAGTAGTATGAGTAGTAGTAGTAGTAGTAGTAGTAGTAGTAGTAGTAGTAGTAGTAGTAGTAGTAGTAGTAGTAGTAGTAGTAGTAATAGTAGTAGTAGTAGTAGTAGTAGTAGTAGTAGTAATAGTAGTAGTAGTAGTAGTAGTAGTAGTAGTAGTAATAGTGTTAGCAGTAGTAGTAGTAGTAGTAGTAGTAGTAGTAGTAGTAGTAGTAGTAGTAGTAGAGTTAGTAGTAGTAGTAGTAGTAGTAGTAGTAGTAGTAGTAGTAGTAGTAGTAGTAGTAGTAATAGTAGTAGTAGTAGTAGTAGTAGTAGTGGTAGTAGTAGTAGTAGTAGTAGTAGTAGTAGTAGTAGTAGCAGTAATAGTAGTAGCAGCAGTAGTAGTAGTAGTAGTAGTAGTAGTAGTAGTAGTAGTAGTAGTAGTAGTAGTAGTAGCAGTAGTAGTAGTAGTAGTAGTAGTAGTAGTAGTAGTAGTAATAGTAGTAGTAGTAGTAGTAGTGGCAGTAGTAGTAGTAGTAATACAGAGCAGTCTTGGGACAATTTTCGAAAAGCCCTGAACCAAGCAGCAGTGAAATGCCTCCTTCCGGACAAGCGAGTGAACAAACCTTGGATTTCTCCAGATTCTCTGGAACTTATCCGGAAACGAGCTGATCTGCAGTTGAAGAAACACAGCAGCGCGGTGGCGTTGTTAGAGTTCACAAACTGCTGTAAGGAAGTCAGAAAAGCTCTACGTGCAGACAAACGGGCATGGCTTGAACGCAAAGGCCAAGAAGTGCAGAGCTTTGCGGACAGAGGCAACTTGAAGGAGGTTTTTGGGGCATCACAGCAGATTTGCCGAAACTGGAGTCCCCAGTTGACCAAATTAGTTTCAAGCACTGGCGTCAACTTACGGACGAAAGAGGAACGACTTGAACGCTGGACGGAACATTTTAGTCAACTCCTGAATCCCTCAACATCCAGTTGCAGTACGAGATTGGATCCCGAAGAAGCAGCTGAAAGCTTGTCGATTGACCTGAGCCCAATTCGATTTGAAGAAGTGCTTGAAGCTGTCCGCAGGTTGAAGAATGGCAAGGCAAGTGGACCCGATAACATTTCCTGTGAGATGTTGAAAGCACACAAGGGTATTGTCGAGTGGCTCTGGGACATCATAGATAAGTGTTGGTCGACGGAAGTTCTGCCCGATAACTGGAAGGTAGCAGAAATTGTCCCATTATACAAGAGTAAAGGAAAGAGGTCAGAGTGTTCGAACCACCGAGGGATCTCTCTATTGTCAGTACCAGGCAAAGTGTTCGCTTCCGTTATTCTCAATCGATGCAAAGATTCAGTGGATCGCGTCTTAAGGGAAGAGCAGTGCGGCTTCAGAAAAAGCAGAGGATGCGCCGATCAACTCTTTGCCCTGCGTCAAATAATAGAGAAATCAATGGCGTTTCAATTGGATATTAGCTTTTGTTTCATAGACTTTCGAGCGGCATTCGAGTCTGTCGATCGTGAGCAGATGTACCAGATAATGAAACACTATGGTCTTCCGCAAAAAGTGATAAACATCATAAGAAACAGCTATGATGGATTCAAATGTCGAGTCAAAGCCGAAGGTGAGAAAGGACGCTTATTTGATGTCAGAACGGGCGTTAGGCAGGGTGATGTGTGGTCCCCAATCCTATTCGGCCTTGTCATCAACTACATTTTGGCTAACTCGGTGCATGGAAGATTAGACATTGGGAGATTGGTGGCTGACTTAGATTTTGCTGATGATGTTGCTCTCGTGGGGGTCTCAGACGGTGAGGTGCAAGAAAACCTACATCGAATCGAGGCCCTTGCGGAAGCCGCTGGTCTGAAGATTAATGTGGCCAAAACAAAGAATATGGGCGTAAAATGCGACAGCCCAAATGTTGTTGCAGTGCCTAGTATCCAACAGAACGTGGAGATACTCACTGGAACACATAAAGGCAAACTAGGACTCCTGGCAGAGACATCTAGCCAGTCACGACTAACCATCAGCACGGAGGTGCTGCTGGGAACGAAAAAGAAAGCGGGCTGGTTCGAAACACAAGATGGCCGGAAATTAAGATTGAAAAGCTTAGCGGTGTCTAAGCCAGCGTTGGTAGCTTCACAACAACAATCTGCGGTAGCAGATTCAGAGTCGCTAGAAAATGAGAGTCGGTCAGTGGTGGCTGACCAAGAGTCTTTAAGATGTCAGAATTGTCAGCGGCAATTCAGTACAGTTACCGGACGCAAAGTGCACCAAATTCTGCAAAGCCGGTTTGTCAAAGAATGTCGTCGACAAGTCAAAGTTCGAGCAACTAGAGGCGAGCCTTACCTGCCTGTGACAAGTGTGAAAGAAAGTTCAAAACAGTCAATGGCCGGAAAGTTCACCAATCGAGATACTGTGGCAAACCTAAAGCAGTTGCCACACGCGTGTTTTCCTGCAAAGTACAAGATGTTCTCGGAAACGAGTTTGAAAACATAGAAGCGTTCAAGTATCTCGGATCATATGTCAGCCTCAAGCATGGAGACCTGCAGGAAGTCAATTGCAAACTTGCAGAAGGTAGACAACGGTTTGCTAACTTCCAAAATCTCTGGAAGAGCAAGCAGCTCAGCGTGCACCTCAAGTGCAATTTGTACAAAGCACTCGTTTTATCAGCCGTGCTGTACAGCTCAGAGACTTGGACTCTTTCGAAATTAATGGAGAGAAAACTTGAGAGTTTCCACTGTGGTTGTCTTCGGAGAATTCTACGTGTGTCATATCTGGAGAAAGCAACGAACGAAGAAATTATGTCAAGATCACGAATGCCTCAACTTTCCACGATGATAATGCTCAAACGGATAAAATGGTACGGACACATCCAGAGAATGGAACCAGGAAGATTAGCCCGCAGTGCCTTCGATTGGGACCCGCCCGATCAATACGTCCATGCTAGACGCGCTCCTGGGGGCAACGGAAAACGTGGATGAGTCAAATCGAAGGAGACTGTGTACGAAACAAAGTATCGTTCTCCAGATTGCAGGAGAAAGCAGCAACCGGGTCAAAGAATGCCTTCAACAATTTCGTCGTACAGCACTTCACAGAATAACCAAACAAATAACTCTTCTTGTTTTGTTTGTATTTGTTGCCAACCGTGCCTTTATTTCATATTTGGAATTAAAGTGTTGAAACAGTAGTAGTAGTAGTAGTAGTAGTAGTAGTAGTAGTAGTAGTAGTAGTAGTAGTAGTAGTAGTAGTAGTAGTAGTAGTAGTAGTAGTAGTAGTAGTAGTAGTAGTAGTAGTAGTAGTAGTAGTAGTAGTAGTAGTAGTAGTAGTAGTAGTAGTAGTAGTAGTAGTAGTAGTAGTAGTAGTAGTAGTAGTAGTAGTAGTAGTAGTAGTAGTAGTAGTAGTAGTAGTAGTAGTAGTAGTAGTAGTAGTAGTAGTAGTAGTAGTAGTAGTAGTAGTAGTAGTAGTAGTAGTAGTAGTAGTAGTACTAATAGTATTAGAATGTGGAACAATCTGCTAGTAGGAGCAGAGGGCTCTTTTAGCAGAGGGCTCTCAGGGGATTTCTGTTATTATTAGCAGCTGGCTCCTATGCTTCATTTTTTTTGTGGTGAAGATGGACCAGAAATACTGAATCAGGAAGATAGAGCGGCTCAGTGTGAACCCTAAACGACAATAAAATTATTAAAAATGTTTTTTAACACAAACGACTGGGTTGGTAGTGGAGTCTAAATTTGCCGTAGAGCGGACTCAGATGATAGTCCTCTATAATGCTTGGACCCCTGTGTTAAAAAATCTTTGAATGCCAAAATCTCAATAAATAATGGGTTTTGGAGGATCATCCAAAGTTATTCTGGGCCTACGTGAGCCCAAGAACGGCTCAGGGCCCAAGAATAACGTTTTTCTAGCAAAAAAAATGGTAGTGGAAGGATAAAGCGAGCCTTCTGATAGAAATAAAACGTTATTGAGTAAAACAATTTAAAAATTTTGACGGTTTTTATTGCTTGAAGTGATCTATTTAGACGAGATATACATTTCTAGTACAGCAACTAGTACCTTGTCTCCACTATTTGTGGTACCTACATATCACCGCAGTCCAATTTATCTAGGAGCCCTTTGCTAGGGTAATTTGAGTTATACCAACCCCCCCCCCTTTTTCACCACTTCAGTTTGACTTCTGAAATTTCTTGGGCTCGTAGAGAAGTAGTAGTATATTGTAATTCAATAATTTGCTTTAGATTTACTATAAAAGAACTAATTTACTTATGATCTATACCTTGGAGGTCGTTGAACAAAATTTCGAAAAAAAGTGATCGTGTAGTCATCTGATAGTCACTTTTTAGGATCCGGACATAAATTCTAAAAAATTTTCTGTATCCAGACGTGGATGAGTCAAATCGAAGGAGACTGTGTACAAACAAAGTATCGTTCTCCAGATTGCAGGAGAAAGCAGCAACCGGGTCAAAGAATGCCTTCAACAATTTCGTCGTACAGCACTTCACAGAATAACCAAACAAATAACTCTTCTTGTTTTGTTTGTATTTGTTGCCAACCGTGCCTTTATTTCATATTTGGAATTAAAGTGTTGAAACAGTAGTAGTAGTAGTAGTAGTAGTAGTAGTAGTAGTAGTAGTAGTAGTAGTAGTAGTAGTAGTAGTAGTAGTAGTAGTAGTAGTAGTAGTAGTAGTAGTAGTAGTAGTAGTAGTAGTAGTAGTAGTAGTAGTAGTAGTAGTAGTAGTAGTAGTAGTAGTAGTAGTAGTAGTAGTAGTAGTAGTAGTAGTTAGTAGTAGTAGTAGTAGTAGTAGTAGTACTAATAGTATTAGAATGTGGAACAATCTGCTAGTAGGAGCAGAGGGCTCTTTTAGCAGAGGGCTCTCAGGGGATTTCTGTTATTATTAGCAGCTGGCTCCTATGCTTCATTTTTTTTGTGGTGAAGACGGACCAGAAATACTGAATCAGGAAGATAGAGCGGCTCAGTGTGAACCCTAAACGACAATAAAATTATTAAAAATGTTTTTAAACACAAACGACTGGGTTGGTAGTGGAGTCTAAATTTGCCGTAGAGTGGACTCAGATGATAGTCTTCTATAATGCTTGGACCCCTGTGTTAAAAAATCTTTGAATGCCAAAATCTCAATAAATAATGGGTTTTTGGAGGCTCATCCAAAGTTATTCTGGGCCTACGTGAGCCCAAGAACGGCTCAGGGCCCAAGAATAACGTTTTTCTAGCAAAAAAAAATTGGTAGTGGAAAGGATAAAGCGAGCCTTCTGATAGAAATAAAACGTTATTGAGTAAAAACAA
Organism: Convolutriloba macropyga; assembly: GCF_964194025.1. Classification (NCBI taxonomy): domain Eukaryota; kingdom Metazoa; phylum Xenacoelomorpha; order Acoela; family Convolutidae; genus Convolutriloba; species Convolutriloba macropyga. The sequence continues at coordinate 14,753 of NW_027449869.1, forward strand.
TTTAAAAAATTTGACGGTTTTTATTGCTTGAAGTGATCTATTTAGACGAGATATACATTTCTAGTACAGCAACTAGTACCTTGTCTCCACTATTTGTGGTACCTACATATCACCGCAGTCCAATTTATCTAGGAGCCCTTTGCTAGGGTAATTTGAGTTTATACCAACCCCCCCCCTTTTTCACCACTTCAGTTTGACTTCTGAAATTTCTTGGGCTCGTAGAGAAGTAGTAGTATATTGTAATTCAATAATTTGCTTTAGATTTACTATAAAAGAACTAATTTACTTATGATCTATACCTTGGAGGTCGTTGAACAAAATTTCGAAAAAAAGTGATCGTGTAGTCATCTGATAGTCACTTTTTAGGATCCGGACATAAATTCTAAAAAATTTTCTGTATCCAGTAAAAATTCTCACTTTCCGCTAGTTAAAAACATTGTTCGGGCTCAACAATTCAATTGCAATACTATTCAATGAGCCTACACTCTATCATCTTTGATAGATAACTGAACAAACTAACCGAACAAACATAATCAAAAATTGTAAAGCAAGGTGCTACAAGGTAGCAAATACAACAACATACATAAGATCTATCAAAAGGTACAAAAATCAATGTATAATCAAACAAAGCAATTCAATCTTACCCAAAATAAAACAATCAAAGATTCAAGTCAATAGTGTAGCAAAAATTTCCGTGCTCAACAAAACTTTATCATCAGTTTCCCATCAATACTCCGCAAGCCTATTGACTAGGGCTTTTAGTTTATCGTATATCTTGACTACAGTTTGTTTGGACGGGGGTCTGCCTAATTTCCCCTTGATGATCTCGCTAATTTCCGCTTTACTGGGAGTCGTTTCTACTTGAGCGAACAATGTGCAGAGAGACTTCTCCTCGGGCTTCCATTTGGCCTTTCCGTTGAACTTTTGCAAACTACTCACAAAATCGGGCCTCCTGCTAGCTGGCACAATGCTCTTATCCTTACGGCAACTAATAGTGGAAACATTTTCATCGAATTCGGGGTCACTTTCTACGTTATCAGTATCCTCCTCACTATCCTCATCTGTATTCTCATCATATTTGTCATCGTCATACAAATGAGCATTAGCCTCCTCTTCTACTATCTGGAACTGCGCATCTATCTCTTCTTGATCTAACTGGTCCTCTTCTACGTTATTGGAGGTCTGGCAGGTATCCTGACTAGTATCTACTATATCACGAGGCTCCGCGCTCACTTCTTCTTCTTCCTCAATTCCGTGCAAGTGAGGGAAGATTGGACCCTCGAACTCGGTATTGATGTATATCCTACTGCAATTGGCTTTGTCGAACTGTTCGGGCGTCATGTGCGTTGTTATTTCGACAATCGGGTCAGTTGGTAAGTTGAAGAGTCTAGCGTACACATCTGTGATGCTGCCGTCCGAAACTTTGGTCAACAAATAACTGGCCTCTTCTGTCTTCATTTCGCGGGCAGTTTGTTCGACATGCTTCTGGTAAGTCTACGGCTCCGTATCTTTTCGCTTGTATAGCTCGTTAGCTATGACTCTTCTGATGTGGGAGTGAATTTCTTAGTAAGCAGAGAGCCCGGTACTATTTGATTCAAAGCAACGTTTACAAATCAAAACATACATCGTTCCTTGCCATTTCTCAACGTAGGAAAGAGCCGCAACGGGTTCTCTCCCGTCTCTTTGCGGAAGGCTGCAAACATTTGGTCGAAGTAAGGCACTTGGACTTTATTCAGTTTGTAGGTGACAGCATAACTAGAGCCAGTTTTGTGCTCAACACTATGAACGGGGTCCCCTCTCCTCAGTCGTGCGTAGTTCTCGAACCTCTGATTCTGGATAGGTCCGGGCCTCGTGCCCGCGTTTACTTGACAGTAAAAGAAAGTAAGGCCTTTTAGCAAGTTATAAGAGTAATTACAGGAAGTTGGGCTATCAAGCGTATCCTTGACAATGTGGACAACTTTGGTGCATTCAGCAAGTGTAGGCGTCTCCTTATCCTTCCTCCGTCTCAGCAGTAACTTATCTTTTTTCATTTGAACGCTATAATCTGAGGAGAGTTCTTTTAGGTAATCATCTCAATCATCATACGGAATTTTTAGCTTTTTCTGGTTACATTTGACATATCTGAGGAATCTCCTCACCACAGCGATGAAAAGCACCATGCTGCTTGCTTTGTACTCGCTTTTTTCCTTAATTTCATCGAACAGTTTTGAGGCCTCCTGATAGCGCATCATCCCCGCTGTAGTCACCCATAGCCTGTTCAGATGTAGTTGAAAGGTCTTTGTGACTCTCTTATCAACCGTCTCCGTGCCATTGTTCTTCCGAGCAGCTCGCTTCTTCTGGTCCCTCATGAAATACTCTATCAAAACACCCGCATTAGTTTTGGGCTGCCTTAATGTTGCAATTATGTCCTGTACAAATTCTGGCATTTCTCTTGGATCTTTAGGGCAGAAGACTCTGTGAATATCATTGTCCAGGTGATCACAGACCCCACTGATATTTAATGACTTGTTCTTTGCATCCGCTTTTTTCTTGTGATCGCTTGCATTCACAAACCGTCGAAGACACAACATGCAGTCGAACACCGGATCTTTCGACGTTGCTGACCTGTGATAGTGGCGCCTACAATCCTGGAGATAGGCTCTCACAGGGTCCGATATACCTCGGGCTTCTTTCGGTAATGCTGGGACATTTTCCTATTTTTCTTGCCACAAACAAAACATCGCTTTTTGATTGGCACCTTCGTCACAG
>NW_027449869.1:22500-25007 GCF_964194025.1 Convolutriloba macropyga
CTTATTTGATGTCAGAACGGGCGTTAGGCAGGGTGATGTGTGGTCCCCAATCCTATTCGGCCTTGTCATCAACTACATTTTGGCTAACTCGGTGCATGGAGGATTAGACATTGGGAGATTGGTGGCTGACTTAGATTTTGCTGATGATGTTGCTCTCGTGGGGGTCTCAGACAGTGAGGTGCAAGAAAACCTACATCGAATCGAGGCCCTTGCGGAAGCCGCTGGTCTGAAGATTAATGTGTCCAAAACAAAGAATATGGGCGTAAAATGCGACAGCCCAAATGTTGCTGCAGTGCCTAGTATCCAACAGAACGTGGAGATACTCACTGGAACACATAAAGGCAAACTAGGACTCCTGGCAGAGACATCTAGCCAGTCACGACTAACCATCAGCACGGAGGTGCTGCTGGGAACGAAAAAGAAAGCGGGCTGGTTCGAAACACAAGATGGCCGGAAGCTAAGATTGAAAAGCTTAGCGGTGGCTAAGCCAGCGTTGGTAGCTTCACAACAACAATCTGCGGTAGCAGATTCAGAGTCGCTAGAAAATGAGAGTCGGTCAGTGGTGGCTGACCAAGAGTCTTTAAGATGCCAGAATTGTCAGCGGCAATTCAGTACAGTTACCGGACGCAAAGTGCACCAAACAAGATTCTGCAAAGCCGGTTTGTCAAAGAATGTCGTCGACAAGTCAAAGTTCGAGCAACTAGAGGCGAGCCTTACCTGTGACAAGTGTGAAAGAAAGTTCAAAACAGTCAATGGCCGGAAAGTTCACCAATCGAGATACTGTGGCAAACCTAAAGCAGTTGCCACACGCGTGTTTTCCTGCAAAGTACAAGATGTTCTCGGAAACGAGTTTGAAAACATAGAAGCGTTCAAGTATCTCGGATCATATGTCAGCCTCAAGCATGGAGACCTGCAGGAAGTCAATTGCAAACTTGCAGAAGGTAGACAACGGTTTGCTAACTTCCAAAATCTCTGGAAGAGCAAGCAGCTCAGCGTGCACCTCAAGTGCAATTTGTACAAAGCACTCGTTTTATCAGCCGTGCTGTACAGCTCAGAGACTTGGACTCTTTCGAAATTAATGGAGAGAAAACTTGAGAGTTTCCACTGTGGTTGTCTTCGGAGAATTCTACGTGTGTCATATCTGGAGAAAGCAACGAACGAAGAAATTATGTCAAGATCACGAATGCCTCAACTTTCCACGATGATAATGCTCAAACGGATAAAATGGTACGGACACATCCAGAGAATGGAACCAGGAAGATTAGCCCGCAGTGCCTTCGATTGGGACCCGCCCGATCAATACGTCCATGCTAGACGCGCTCCTGGGGGGCAACGGAAAACGTGGATGAGTCAAATCGAAGGAGACTGTGTACGAAACAAAGTATCGTTTCACCAGATTGCAGGAGAAAGCAGCAACCGGGTCAAAGAATGCCTTCAACAATTTCGTCGTACAGCACTTCACAGAATAACCAAACAAATAACTCTTCTTGTTTTGTTTGTATTTGTTGCCAACCGTGCCTTTATTTCATATTTGGCATTAAAGTGTTGAAACAGTAGTAGTAGTAGTAGTAGTAGTAGTAGTATTGGTAGTAATAGTAGTAGTAGTAGTAGTAGTAGTAGTAGTAGTAGTAGTAGTAGTAGTAGTAGTAGTAGTAGTAGTAGTAGTAGTAGTAGTAGTAGTAGTAGTAGTAGTAGTAGTAGTAGTAGTAGTAGTAGTAGTAGTAGTAGTAGTAGCAGTAGTAGTAGTTGTAGTATTATGAGTAGTAGTAGTAGTAGTAGTAGTAGTAGTAGTAGTAGTAGTAGTAGTAGTAGTAGTAGTAGTAGTAGTAGTAGTAGTAGTAGTAGTTAGTAGTAGTAGTAGTAGTAGTAGTAGTAGTAGTAGTAGTAGTAGTAGTAGTAGTAGTAGTAGTAGTAGTAGTAGTAGTAGTAGTAGTAGTAGTAGTAGTAGTAGTAGTAGTAGCAGTAGTAGCAGTAGTAGTAGTAGTAGTAGTAGTAGTAGTAGTAGTAGTAGTAGTAGTAGTAGTAGTAGTAGTAGTAGTAGTAGTAGTAGTAGTAGTAGTAGTAGTAGCAGTAGTAGTAGTAGTAGTAGTAGTAGTAGTAGTAGTAGTAGTAGTAGTAGTAGTAGTAGTAGTAGTAGTAGTAGTAGTAGTAGTAGTAGTAGTATTAGTAGTAGTAGTTGCAGTAGTAGTAGTAGTAGTAGTAGTAGTAGTAGTAGTAGTAGTAGTAGTAGTAGTAGTAGTAGTAGTAGTAGTAGTAGTAGTAGTAGTAAGTAGTAGTAGTAGTAGTAGGAGTAGTAGTAGTAGTAGTAGTAGTAGTAGTAGTAGTAGTAGTAGTAGTAGTAGTAGTAGTAGTAGTAGTAGAAGTAGTAGTAGTAGCAGTAGTAGTACTAATAGTATTAGAATGTGGAGCAATCTGCTAGTAGGAGCAGAGGGCTCTTTTAGCAGAGGGCTCTCAGGGGACTTCTGTTATTATTAGCAGCTGGCTCCTATGCTTTATTTTTTTTGTGG
>NW_027449870.1:0-1000 GCF_964194025.1 Convolutriloba macropyga
ACTAAAATACTTTTTTTCAAAAATGTCGTTTTTTACATAAGGTTTTTAACAAAAAATGTAAACTTTGTTGTTTCTTATTTTTCTATTTTTACAATTTTCAGTATTTGGAGTTTTTTTCATGTAAAATTTTCAATTTAATTATTTTTTTCATTAAAAAATGTTGTTTTACTAAAAAATTTTTTCAAAAATGTCGTTTTTTACATAAGTTTTTTAACAAAAACTGTAAATTTTGTTGTTTTTTTATTTTTCTGTTTTCACATTTTTCAGTTTTTGAAGTTTTTTAATGTAAAATTTTCAATGTAATTATTTTTTTTTCTTTAAAAAATGTTGTTTTACTAAAATAGTTTTTTTTTCAAAAATGTCGTTTTTTACATAAGGTTTTAACCAAAAATGTATATTTTGTTGTTTTTTATTTTTCTATTTTTCCATTTTTCAAATTTTGAAGTTTTTTCATTTACAATGAAAAAACTTCAAAAGCTGAAAAATGGAAAAAAAGAAAAATAAAAAACAACAAAATATACCTTTTTGGTTAAAACCTTATGTAAAAAACGACATTTTTGAAAAAAAACTGTTTTAGTACAACAACATTTTTTAAAGAAAAAAAATAATTAAATTGAAAATTTTACATGAAAAAAACTCCAAATACTGAAAATTGTAAAAATAGAAAAATAAGAAACAACAAAGTTTACATTTTTTGTTAAAAACCTTATATGAAAAACGACATTTTTGAGAAAAAATTATTTTGGTAAAACGACACTTTTTAATGAAAAAATTAATTTAAAAATTTTGCATTGAAAAACTTCAAAAACTGAAAAATGTAAATAGAAAAATAAAAAACAACAAAATTTACATTTTTTGTTAAAAACCTTATATGAAAAACGACATTTTTGAGAAAAAATTATTTTAGTAAAACGACACTTTTTAATGAAAATAATTTAAAAATTTTGCATTGAAAAACTTCAAAAACTGAAAAATGTAAAAATAGAAAAACAAAAAACAA
>NW_027449871.1:0-20766 GCF_964194025.1 Convolutriloba macropyga
CTAGCTCAAGCTCAAGCTCAAGCTAGCTAGCTAGCTCAAGCTCAAGCTAGCTAGCTCAAGCTCAAGCTAGCTAGCTAGCTAGCTCAAGCTCAAGCTCAAGCTAGCTAGCTCAAGCTCAAGCTCAAGCTAGCTAGCTCAAGCTCAAGCTCAAGCTAGCTAGCTCAAGCTCAAGCTCAAGCTAGCTAGCTCAAGCCCAAGCTCAAGCTAGCTAGCTAGCTCAAGCTCAAGCTAGCTAGCTCAAGCTCAAGCTCAAGCTCAAGCTAGCTAGCTAGCTAGCTCAAGCTCAAGCTCAAGCTAGCTAGCTAGCTCAAGCTCAAGCTAGCTAGCTCAAGCTCAAGCTAGCTAGCTAGCTCAAGTTCAAGCTAGCTAGCTAGCTCAAGCTCAAGCTAGCTAGCTAGCTCAAGCTCAAGCTAGCTAGCTCAAGCTCAAGCTAGCTAGCTCAAGCTCAAGCTAGCTAGCTAGCTCAAGCTCAAGCTCAAGCTAGCTAGCTCAAGCTCAAGCTCAAGCTAGCTAGCTAGCTCAAGCTCAAGCTAGCTAGCTAGCTCAAGCTCAAGCTAGCTAGCTAGCTCAAGTTCAAGCTAGCTAGCTAGCTCAAGCTCAAGCTAGCTAGCTCAAGCTCAAGCTAGCTAGCTCAAACTCAAGCTAGCTAGCTAGCTCAAGTTCAAGCTAGCTAGCTAGCTCAAGCTCAAGCTAGCTAGCTAGCTCAAGCTCAAGCTAGCTAGCTCAAGCTCAAGCTAGCTAGCTCAAGCTCAAGCTAGCTAGCTAGCTCAAGCTCAAGCTCAAGCTAGCTAGCTCAAGCTCAAGCTCAAGCTAGCTAGCTAGCTCAAGCTCAAGCTAGCTAGCTAGCTCAAGCTCAAGCTAGCTAGCTAGCTCAAGTTCAAGCTAGCTAGCTAGGTCAAGCTCAAGCTAGCTAGCTCAAGCTCAAGCTAGCTAGCTCAAGCTCAAGCCAGCTAGCTCAAGCTCAAGCTCAAGCTAGCTAGCTAGCTCAAGCACAAGCTTGCTAGCTAGCTCAAGCTCAAGCTAGCTAGCTCAAGCTCAAGCTAGCTAGCTCAAGCTCAAGCTAGCTAGCTCAAGCTCAAGCTCAAGCTAGCTAGCTAGCTCAAGCACAAGCTTGCTAGCTAGCTCAAGCTCAAGCTAGCTAGCTCAAGCTCAAGCTAGCTAGCTCAAGCTCAAGCTAGCTAGCTAGCTCAAGCTCAAGCTCAAGCTAGCTAGCTCAAGCTCAAGCTCAAGCTAGCTAGCTAGCTCAAGCTCAAGCTAGCTAGCTAGCTCAAGCTCAAGCTAGCTAGCTAGCTCAAGCTCAAGCTAGCTAGCTCAAGCTCAAGCTCAAGCTAGCTAGCTAGCTCAAGCTAGCTAGCTAGCTCAAGCTCAAGCTAGCTAGCTAGCTCAAGTTCAAGCTAGCTAGCTAGCTCAAGCTCAAGCTAGCTAGCTAGCTCAAGCTCAAGCTAGCTAGCTCAAGCTCAAGCTAGCTAGCTCAAGCTCAAGCTAGCTAGCTAGCTCAAGCTCAAGCTCAAGCTAGCTAGCTCAAGCTCAAGCTCAAGCTAGCTAGCTAGCTCAAGCTCAAGCTAGCTAGCTAGCTCAAGCTCAAGCTAGCTAGCTAGCTCAAGTTCAAGCTAGCTAGCTAGCTCAAGCTCAAGCTAGCTAGCTCAAGCTCAAGCTAGCTAGCTCAAGCTCAAGCCAGCTAGCTCAAGCTCAAGCTCAAGCTAGCTAGCTAGCTCAAGCTCAAGCTCAAGCTAGCTAGCTAGCTCAAGTTCAAGCTAGCTAGCTAGCTCAAGCTCAAGCTAGCTAGCTCAAGCTCAAGCTAGCTAGCTCAAGCTCAAGCCAGCTAGCTCAAGCTCAATCTCAAGCTAGCTAGCTAGCTCAAGCTCAAGCTAGCTAGCTCAAGCTCAAGCTAGCTAGCTAGCTAGCTCAAGCTCAAGCTCAAGCTAGCTAGCTCAAGCTCAAGCTCAAGCTAGCTAGCTCAAGCTCAAGCTCAAGCTAGCTAGCTCAAGCTCAAGCTCAAGCTAGCTAGCTCAAGCTCAAGCTCAAGCTAGCTAGCTAGCTCAAGCTCAAGCTAGCTAGCTCAAGCTCAAGCTCAAGCTCAAGCTAGCTAGCTAGCTAGCTCAAGCTCAAGCTCAAGCTAGCTAGCTAGCTCAAGCTCAAGCTAGCTAGCTCAAGCTCAAGCCAGCTAGCTCAAGCTCAAGCTCAAGCTAGCTAGCTAGCTCAAGCTCAAGCTAGCTAGCTCAAGCTCAAGCCAGCTAGCTCAAGCTCAAGCTCAAGCTCAAGCTAGCTAGCTAGCTAGCTCAAGCTCAAGCTAGCTAGCTCAAGCTCAAGCCAGCTAGCTCAAGCTCAAGCTCAAGCTAGCTAGCTAGCTCAAGCTCAAGCTAGCTAGCTCAAGCTCAAGCTCAAGCGAGCTAGCTAGCTCAAGCTCAAGCTAGCTAGCTAGCTCAAGCTCAAGCTAGCTAACTCAAGCTAACTCAGCTAGCTCAAGCTAACTCAAGCTAGCTAAAGCTAACTCAAGCTAACTCAAGCTAACTCAAGCTAACTCAAGCTAGCTAAAGCTAACTCAAGCTAACTCAAGCTAACCCGAGCTAACTCAAGCTAGCTCAAGCTAACCCAAGCTAGCTAAAGCTAACTCAAGCTAACTCAAGCTAATTCAAGCTAACTCAAGCTAACTCAAGCTAACTCAAGCTAACTCAAGCTAGCTAAAGCTAACTCAAGCTAACTCAAGCTAACTCAAGCTAACCCGAGCTAACTCAAGCTAACTGAAGGTAGCTAAAGCTAGTTCAAGCTAACTCAAGCTAGCTAAAGCTAAGACAAGCTAACTCAAGCTAACTCAAGCTAACTCAAGCTAACTCAAGCTAACTCAAGCTAGTTCAAGCTAACTCAAGCTAACTCAAGCTAACTCAAGCTAGCTAAAGCTAACTCAAGCTAACTCAAGCTAACTCAAGCTAACCCGAGCTAACTCAAGCTAACTCAAGGTAGCTAAAGCTAGTTCAAGCTAACTCAAGCTAGCTAAAGCTAAGACAAGCTAACTCAAGCTAACTCAAGCTAACTCAAGCTAACTCAAGCTAACTCAAGCTAGTTCAAGCTAACTCAAGCTAGCTAAAGCTAACTCAAGCTAACTCAAGCTAACTCAAGCTAGCTCAAGCTAACTCAAGCTAGTTCAAGCTAACTCAAGCTAGCTAAAGCTAACTCAAGCTAACTCAAGCTAACTCAAGCTAACTCAAGCTAGCTAAAGCTAACTCAAGCTAACTCAAGCTAACCCGAGCTAACTCAAGCTAGCTCAAGCTAACCCAAGCTAGCTAAAGCTAACTCAAGCTAACTCAAGCTAATTCAAGCTAACTCAAGCTAACTCAAGCTAACTCAAGCTAACTCAAGCTAGCTAAAGCTAACTCAAGCTAACTCAAGCTAACTCAAGCTAACCCGAGCTAACTCAAGCTAACTCAAGGTAGCTAAAGCTAGTTCAAGCTAACTCAAGCTAGCTAAAGCTAAGACAAGCTAACTCAAGCTAACTCAAGCTAACTCAAGCTAACTCAAGCTAACTCAAGCTAACTCAAGCTAGCTAAAGCTAACTCAAGCTAACTCAAGCTAACTCAAGCTAACCCGAGCTAACTCAAGCTAACTCAAGGTAGCTAAAGCTAGTTCAAGCTAACTCAAGCTAGCTAAAGCTAAGACAAGCTAACTCAAGCTAACTCAAGCTAACTCAAGCTAACTCAAGCTAACTAAAGCTAGTTCAAGCTAACTCAAGCTAGCTAAAGCTAACTCAAGCTAACTCAAGCTAACTCAAGCTAGCTCAAGCTAACTCAAGCTAGTTCAAGCTAACTCAAGCTAGCTAAAGCTAACTCAAGCTAACTCAAGCTAACTCAAGCTAACTCAAGCTAGCTAAAGCTAACTCAAGCTAACTCAAGCTAACCCGAGCTAACTCAAGCTAGCTCAAGCTAACCCAAGCTAGCTAAAGCTAACTCAAGCTAACTCAAGCTAATTCAAGCTAACTCAAGCTAACTCAAGCTAACTCAAGCTAACTCAAGCTAGCTAAAGCTAACTCAAGCTAACTCAAGCTAACTCAAGCTAACCCGAGCTAACTCAAGCTAACTCAAGGTAGCTAAAGCTAGTTCAAGCTAACTCAAGCTAGCTAAAGCTAAGACAAGCTAACTCAAGCTAACTCAAGCTAACTCAAGCTAACTCAAGCTAACTCAAGCTAACTCAAGCTAGTTCAAGCTAACTCAAGCTAACTCAAGCTAACTCAAGCTAGCTAAAGCTAACTCAAGCTAACTCAAGCTAACTCAAGCTAACCCGAGCTAACTCAAGCTAACTCAAGGTAGCTAAAGCTAGTTCAAGCTAGCTCAAGCTAGCTAAAGCTAAGACAAGCTAACTCAAGCTAACTCAAGCTAACTCAAGCTAACTCAAGCTAGTTCAAGCTAACTCAAGCTAGCTAAAGCTAACTCAAGCTAACTCAAGCTAACTCAAGCTAGCTCAAGCTAACTCAAGCTAGTTCAAGCTAACTCAAGCTAGCTAAAGCTAACTCAAGCTAACTCAAGCTAACTCAAGCTAGCTCAAGCTAACTCAAGCTAACTCAAGCTAACTCAAGCTAACCCGAGCTAACTCAAGCTAACTCAAGGTAGCTAAAGCTAGTTCAAGCTAGCTCAAGCTAGCTAAAGCTAAGACAAGCTAACTCAAGCTAACTCAAGCTAACTCAAGCTAACTCAAGCTAGTTCAAGCTAACTCAAGCTAGCTAAAGCTAACTCAAGCTAACTCAAGCTAACTCAAGCTAGCTCAAGCTAACTCAAGCTAGTTCAAGCTAACTCAAGCTAGCTAAAGCTAACTCAAGCTAACTCAAGCTAACTCAAGCTAGCTCAAGCTAACTCAAGCTAGTTCAAGCTAACTCAAGCTAGCTAAAGCTAACTCAAGCTAACTCAAGCTAACTCAAGCTAACTCAAGCTAGCTAAAGCTAACTCAAGCTAACTCAAGCTAACCCGAGCTAACTCAAGCTAGCTCAAGCTAACCCAAGCTAGCTAAAGCTAACTCAAGCTAACTCAAGCTAATTCAAGCTAACTCAAGCTAACTCAAGCTAACTCAAGCTAACTCAAGCTAGCTAAAGCTAACTCAAGCTAACTCAAGCTAACTCAAGCTAACCCGAGCTAACTCAAGCTAACTCAAGGTAGCTAAAGCTAGTTCAAGCTAACTCAAGCTAGCTAAAGCTAAGACAAGCTAACTCAAGCTAACTCAAGCTAACTCAAGCTAACTCAAGCTAACTCAAGCTAGTTCAAGCTAACTCAAGCTAACTCAAGCTAACTCAAGCTAGCTAAAGCTAACTCAAGCTAACTCAAGCTAACTCAAGCTAACCCGAGCTAACTCAAGCTAACTCAAGGTAGCTAAAGCTAGTTCAAGCTAGCTCAAGCTAGCTAAAGCTAAGACAAGCTAACTCAAGCTAACTCAAGCTAACTCAAGCTAGTTCAAGCTAACTCAAGCTAGCTAAAGCTAACTCAAGCTAACTCAAGCTAACTCAAGCTAGCTCAAGCTAACTCAAGCTAGTTCAAGCTAACTCAAGCTAGCTAAAGCTAACTCAAGCTAACTCAAGCTAACTCAAGCTAACTCAAGCTAGCTAAAGCTAACTCAAGCTAACTCAAGCTAACCCGAGCTAACTCAAGCTAGCTCAAGCTAACCCAAGCTAGCTAAAGCTAACTCAAGCTAACTCAAGCTAATTCAAGCTAACTCAAGCTAACTCAAGCTAACTCAAGCTAACTCAAGCTAGCTAAAGCTAACTCAAGCTAACTCAAGCTAACTCAAGCTAACCCGAGCTAACTCAAGCTAACTCAAGGTAGCTAAAGCTAGTTCAAGCTAACTCAAGCTAGCTAAAGCTAAGACAAGCTAACTCAAGCTAACTCAAGCTAACTCAAGCTAACTCAAGCTAACTCAAGCTAACTCAAGCTAGCTAAAGCTAACTCAAGCTAACTCAAGCTAACTCAAGCTAACCCGAGCTAACTCAAGCTAACTCAAGGTAGCTAAAGCTAGTTCAAGCTAACTCAAGCTAGCTAAAGCTAAGACAAGCTAACTCAAGCTAACTCAAGCTAACTCAAGCTAACTCAAGCTAACTAAAGCTAGTTCAAGCTAACTCAAGCTAGCTAAAGCTAACTCAAGCTAACTCAAGCTAACTCAAGCTAGCTCAAGCTAACTCAAGCTAGTTCAAGCTAACTCAAGCTAGCTAAAGCTAACTCAAGCTAACTCAAGCTAACTCAAGCTAACTCAAGCTAGCTAAAGCTAACTCAAGCTAACTCAAGCTAACCCGAGCTAACTCAAGCTAGCTCAAGCTAACCCAAGCTAGCTAAAGCTAACTCAAGCTAACTCAAGCTAACTAAAGCTAGTTCAAGCTAACTCAAGCTAGCTAAAGCTAACTCAAGCTAACTCAAGCTAACTCAAGCTAGCTCAAGCTAACTCAAGCTAGTTCAAGCTAACTCAAGCTAGCTAAAGCTAACTCAAGCTAACTCAAGCTAACTCAAGCTAACTCAAGCTAGCTAAAGCTAACTCAAGCTAACTCAAGCTAACCCGAGCTAACTCAAGCTAGCTCAAGCTAACCCAAGCTAGCTAAAGCTAACTCAAGCTAACTCAAGCTAATTCAAGCTAACTCAAGCTAACTCAAGCTAACTCAAGCTAACTCAAGCTAGCTAAAGCTAACTCAAGCTAACTCAAGCTAACTCAAGCTAACCCGAGCTAACTCAAGCTAACTCAAGGTAGCTAAAGCTAGTTCAAGCTAACTCAAGCTAGCTAAAGCTAAGACAAGCTAACTCAAGCTAACTCAAGCTAACTCAAGCTAACTCAAGCTAACTCAAGCTAACTCAAGCTAGCTAAAGCTAACTCAAGCTAACTCAAGCTAACTCAAGCTAACCCGAGCTAACTCAAGCTAACTCAAGGTAGCTAAAGCTAGTTCAAGCTAACTCAAGCTAGCTAAAGCTAAGACAAGCTAACTCAAGCTAACTCAAGCTAACTCAAGCTAACTCAAGCTAACTAAAGCTAGTTCAAGCTAACTCAAGCTAGCTAAAGCTAACTCAAGCTAACTCAAGCTAACTCAAGCTAGCTCAAGCTAACTCAAGCTAGTTCAAGCTAACTCAAGCTAGCTAAAGCTAACTCAAGCTAACTCAAGCTAACTCAAGCTAACTCAAGCTAGCTAAAGCTAACTCAAGCTAACTCAAGCTAACCCGAGCTAACTCAAGCTAGCTCAAGCTAACCCAAGCTAGCTAAAGCTAACTCAAGCTAACTCAAGCTAATTCAAGCTAACTCAAGCTAACTCAAGCTAACTCAAGCTAACTCAAGCTAGCTAAAGCTAACTCAAGCTAACTCAAGCTAACTCAAGCTAACCCGAGCTAACTCAAGCTAACTCAAGGTAGCTAAAGCTAGTTCAAGCTAACTCAAGCTAGCTAAAGCTAAGACAAGCTAACTCAAGCTAACTCAAGCTAACTCAAGCTAACTCAAGCTAACTCAAGCTAACTCAAGCTAGTTCAAGCTAACTCAAGCTAACTCAAGCTAACTCAAGCTAGCTAAAGCTAACTCAAGCTAACTCAAGCTAACTCAAGCTAACCCGAGCTAACTCAAGCTAACTCAAGGTAGCTAAAGCTAGTTCAAGCTAGCTCAAGCTAGCTAAAGCTAAGACAAGCTAACTCAAGCTAACTCAAGCTAACTCAAGCTAACTCAAGCTAGTTCAAGCTAACTCAAGCTAGCTAAAGCTAACTCAAGCTAACTCAAGCTAACTCAAGCTAGCTCAAGCTAACTCAAGCTAGTTCAAGCTAACTCAAGCTAGCTAAAGCTAACTCAAGCTAACTCAAGCTAACTCAAGCTAGCTCAAGCTAACTCAAGCTAACTCAAGCTAACTCAAGCTAACCCGAGCTAACTCAAGCTAACTCAAGGTAGCTAAAGCTAGTTCAAGCTAGCTCAAGCTAGCTAAAGCTAAGACAAGCTAACTCAAGCTAACTCAAGCTAACTCAAGCTAACTCAAGCTAATTCAAGCTAACTCAAGCTAGCTAAAGCTAACTCAAGCTAACTCAAGCTAGCTAAAGCTAACTCAAGCTAACTCAAGCTAACTCAAGCTAACCCGAGCTAACTCAAGCTAACTGAAGGTAGCTAAAGCTAGTTCAAGCTAACTCAAGCTAGCTAAAGCTAAGACAAGCTAACTCAAGCTAACTCAAGCTAACTCAAGCTAACTCAAGCTAACTCAAGCTAGTTCAAGCTAACTCAAGCTAACTCAAGCTAACTCAAGCTAGCTAAAGCTAACTCAAGCTAACTCAAGCTAACTCAAGCTAACCCGAGCTAACTCAAGCTAACTCAAGGTAGCTAAAGCTAGTTCAAGCTAACTCAAGCTAGCTAAAGCTAAGACAAGCTAACTCAAGCTAACTCAAGCTAACTCAAGCTAACTCAAGCTAACTCAAGCTAGTTCAAGCTAACTCAAGCTAGCTAAAGCTAACTCAAGCTAACTCAAGCTAACTCAAGCTAGCTCAAGCTAACTCAAGCTAGTTCAAGCTAACTCAAGCTAGCTAAAGCTAACTCAAGCTAACTCAAGCTAACTCAAGCTAACTCAAGCTAGCTAAAGCTAACTCAAGCTAACTCAAGCTAACCCGAGCTAACTCAAGCTAGCTCAAGCTAACCCAAGCTAGCTAAAGCTAACTCAAGCTAACTCAAGCTAATTCAAGCTAACTCAAGCTAACTCAAGCTAACTCAAGCTAACTCAAGCTAGCTAAAGCTAACTCAAGCTAACTCAAGCTAACTCAAGCTAACCCGAGCTAACTCAAGCTAACTCAAGGTAGCTAAAGCTAGTTCAAGCTAACTCAAGCTAGCTAAAGCTAAGACAAGCTAACTCAAGCTAACTCAAGCTAACTCAAGCTAACTCAAGCTAACTCAAGCTAACTCAAGCTAGCTAAAGCTAACTCAAGCTAACTCAAGCTAACTCAAGCTAACCCGAGCTAACTCAAGCTAACTCAAGGTAGCTAAAGCTAGTTCAAGCTAACTCAAGCTAGCTAAAGCTAAGACAAGCTAACTCAAGCTAACTCAAGCTAACTCAAGCTAACTCAAGCTAACTAAAGCTAGTTCAAGCTAACTCAAGCTAGCTAAAGCTAACTCAAGCTAACTCAAGCTAACTCAAGCTAGCTCAAGCTAACTCAAGCTAGTTCAAGCTAACTCAAGCTAGCTAAAGCTAACTCAAGCTAACTCAAGCTAACTCAAGCTAACTCAAGCTAGCTAAAGCTAACTCAAGCTAACTCAAGCTAACCCGAGCTAACTCAAGCTAGCTCAAGCTAACCCAAGCTAGCTAAAGCTAACTCAAGCTAACTCAAGCTAATTCAAGCTAACTCAAGCTAACTCAAGCTAACTCAAGCTAACTCAAGCTAGCTAAAGCTAACTCAAGCTAACTCAAGCTAACTCAAGCTAACCCGAGCTAACTCAAGCTAACTCAAGGTAGCTAAAGCTAGTTCAAGCTAACTCAAGCTAGCTAAAGCTAAGACAAGCTAACTCAAGCTAACTCAAGCTAACTCAAGCTAACTCAAGCTAACTCAAGCTAACTCAAGCTAGTTCAAGCTAACTCAAGCTAACTCAAGCTAACTCAAGCTAGCTAAAGCTAACTCAAGCTAACTCAAGCTAACTCAAGCTAACCCGAGCTAACTCAAGCTAACTCAAGGTAGCTAAAGCTAGTTCAAGCTAGCTCAAGCTAGCTAAAGCTAAGACAAGCTAACTCAAGCTAACTCAAGCTAACTCAAGCTAACTCAAGCTAGTTCAAGCTAACTCAAGCTAGCTAAAGCTAACTCAAGCTAACTCAAGCTAACTCAAGCTAGCTCAAGCTAACTCAAGCTAGTTCAAGCTAACTCAAGCTAGCTAAAGCTAACTCAAGCTAACTCAAGCTAACTCAAGCTAGCTCAAGCTAACTCAAGCTAACTCAAGCTAACTCAAGCTAACCCGAGCTAACTCAAGCTAACTCAAGGTAGCTAAAGCTAGTTCAAGCTAGCTCAAGCTAGCTAAAGCTAAGACAAGCTAACTCAAGCTAACTCAAGCTAACTCAAGCTAACTCAAGCTAGTTCAAGCTAACTCAAGCTAGCTAAAGCTAACTCAAGCTAACTCAAGCTAACTCAAGCTAGCTCAAGCTAACTCAAGCTAGTTCAAGCTAACTCAAGCTAGCTAAAGCTAACTCAAGCTAACTCAAGCTAACTCAAGCTAGCTCAAGCTAACTCAAGCTAGTTCAAGCTAACTCAAGCTAGCTAAAGCTAACTCAAGCTAACTCAAGCTAACTCAAGCTAACTCAAGCTAGCTAAAGCTAACTCAAGCTAACTCAAGCTAACCCGAGCTAACTCAAGCTAGCTCAAGCTAACCCAAGCTAGCTAAAGCTAACTCAAGCTAACTCAAGCTAATTCAAGCTAACTCAAGCTAACTCAAGCTAACTCAAGCTAACTCAAGCTAGCTAAAGCTAACTCAAGCTAACTCAAGCTAACTCAAGCTAACCCGAGCTAACTCAAGCTAACTCAAGGTAGCTAAAGCTAGTTCAAGCTAACTCAAGCTAGCTAAAGCTAAGACAAGCTAACTCAAGCTAACTCAAGCTAACTCAAGCTAACTCAAGCTAACTCAAGCTAGTTCAAGCTAACTCAAGCTAACTCAAGCTAACTCAAGCTAGCTAAAGCTAACTCAAGCTAACTCAAGCTAACTCAAGCTAACCCGAGCTAACTCAAGCTAACTCAAGGTAGCTAAAGCTAGTTCAAGCTAGCTCAAGCTAGCTAAAGCTAAGACAAGCTAACTCAAGCTAACTCAAGCTAACTCAAGCTAGTTCAAGCTAACTCAAGCTAGCTAAAGCTAACTCAAGCTAACTCAAGCTAACTCAAGCTAGCTCAAGCTAACTCAAGCTAGTTCAAGCTAACTCAAGCTAGCTAAAGCTAACTCAAGCTAACTCAAGCTAACTCAAGCTAACTCAAGCTAGCTAAAGCTAACTCAAGCTAACTCAAGCTAACCCGAGCTAACTCAAGCTAGCTCAAGCTAACCCAAGCTAGCTAAAGCTAACTCAAGCTAACTCAAGCTAATTCAAGCTAACTCAAGCTAACTCAAGCTAACTCAAGCTAACTCAAGCTAGCTAAAGCTAACTCAAGCTAACTCAAGCTAACTCAAGCTAACCCGAGCTAACTCAAGCTAACTCAAGGTAGCTAAAGCTAGTTCAAGCTAACTCAAGCTAGCTAAAGCTAAGACAAGCTAACTCAAGCTAACTCAAGCTAACTCAAGCTAACTCAAGCTAACTCAAGCTAACTCAAGCTAGCTAAAGCTAACTCAAGCTAACTCAAGCTAACTCAAGCTAACCCGAGCTAACTCAAGCTAACTCAAGGTAGCTAAAGCTAGTTCAAGCTAACTCAAGCTAGCTAAAGCTAAGACAAGCTAACTCAAGCTAACTCAAGCTAACTCAAGCTAACTCAAGCTAACTAAAGCTAGTTCAAGCTAACTCAAGCTAGCTAAAGCTAACTCAAGCTAACTCAAGCTAACTCAAGCTAGCTCAAGCTAACTCAAGCTAGTTCAAGCTAACTCAAGCTAGCTAAAGCTAACTCAAGCTAACTCAAGCTAACTCAAGCTAACTCAAGCTAGCTAAAGCTAACTCAAGCTAACTCAAGCTAACCCGAGCTAACTCAAGCTAGCTCAAGCTAACCCAAGCTAGCTAAAGCTAACTCAAGCTAACTCAAGCTAACTAAAGCTAGTTCAAGCTAACTCAAGCTAGCTAAAGCTAACTCAAGCTAACTCAAGCTAACTCAAGCTAGCTCAAGCTAACTCAAGCTAGTTCAAGCTAACTCAAGCTAGCTAAAGCTAACTCAAGCTAACTCAAGCTAACTCAAGCTAACTCAAGCTAGCTAAAGCTAACTCAAGCTAACTCAAGCTAACCCGAGCTAACTCAAGCTAGCTCAAGCTAACCCAAGCTAGCTAAAGCTAACTCAAGCTAACTCAAGCTAATTCAAGCTAACTCAAGCTAACTCAAGCTAACTCAAGCTAACTCAAGCTAGCTAAAGCTAACTCAAGCTAACTCAAGCTAACTCAAGCTAACCCGAGCTAACTCAAGCTAACTCAAGGTAGCTAAAGCTAGTTCAAGCTAACTCAAGCTAGCTAAAGCTAAGACAAGCTAACTCAAGCTAACTCAAGCTAACTCAAGCTAACTCAAGCTAACTCAAGCTAACTCAAGCTAGCTAAAGCTAACTCAAGCTAACTCAAGCTAACTCAAGCTAACCCGAGCTAACTCAAGCTAACTCAAGGTAGCTAAAGCTAGTTCAAGCTAACTCAAGCTAGCTAAAGCTAAGACAAGCTAACTCAAGCTAACTCAAGCTAACTCAAGCTAACTCAAGCTAACTAAAGCTAGTTCAAGCTAACTCAAGCTAGCTAAAGCTAACTCAAGCTAACTCAAGCTAACTCAAGCTAGCTCAAGCTAACTCAAGCTAGTTCAAGCTAACTCAAGCTAGCTAAAGCTAACTCAAGCTAACTCAAGCTAACTCAAGCTAACTCAAGCTAGCTAAAGCTAACTCAAGCTAACTCAAGCTAACCCGAGCTAACTCAAGCTAGCTCAAGCTAACCCAAGCTAGCTAAAGCTAACTCAAGCTAACTCAAGCTAATTCAAGCTAACTCAAGCTAACTCAAGCTAACTCAAGCTAACTCAAGCTAGCTAAAGCTAACTCAAGCTAACTCAAGCTAACTCAAGCTAACCCGAGCTAACTCAAGCTAACTCAAGGTAGCTAAAGCTAGTTCAAGCTAACTCAAGCTAGCTAAAGCTAAGACAAGCTAACTCAAGCTAACTCAAGCTAACTCAAGCTAACTCAAGCTAACTCAAGCTAACTCAAGCTAGTTCAAGCTAACTCAAGCTAACTCAAGCTAACTCAAGCTAGCTAAAGCTAACTCAAGCTAACTCAAGCTAACTCAAGCTAACCCGAGCTAACTCAAGCTAACTCAAGGTAGCTAAAGCTAGTTCAAGCTAGCTCAAGCTAGCTAAAGCTAAGACAAGCTAACTCAAGCTAACTCAAGCTAACTCAAGCTAACTCAAGCTAGTTCAAGCTAACTCAAGCTAGCTAAAGCTAACTCAAGCTAACTCAAGCTAACTCAAGCTAGCTCAAGCTAACTCAAGCTAGTTCAAGCTAACTCAAGCTAGCTAAAGCTAACTCAAGCTAACTCAAGCTAACTCAAGCTAGCTCAAGCTAACTCAAGCTAACTCAAGCTAACTCAAGCTAACCCGAGCTAACTCAAGCTAACTCAAGGTAGCTAAAGCTAGTTCAAGCTAGCTCAAGCTAGCTAAAGCTAAGACAAGCTAACTCAAGCTAACTCAAGCTAACTCAAGCTAACTCAAGCTAGTTCAAGCTAACTCAAGCTAGCTAAAGCTAACTCAAGCTAACTCAAGCTAACTCAAGCTAGCTCAAGCTAACTCAAGCTAGTTCAAGCTAACTCAAGCTAGCTAAAGCTAACTCAAGCTAACTCAAGCTAACTCAAGCTAGCTCAAGCTAACTCAAGCTAGTTCAAGCTAACTCAAGCTAGCTAAAGCTAACTCAAGCTAACTCAAGCTAACTCAAGCTAACTCAAGCTAGCTAAAGCTAACTCAAGCTAACTCAAGCTAACCCGAGCTAACTCAAGCTAGCTCAAGCTAACCCAAGCTAGCTAAAGCTAACTCAAGCTAACTCAAGCTAATTCAAGCTAACTCAAGCTAACTCAAGCTAACTCAAGCTAACTCAAGCTAGCTAAAGCTAACTCAAGCTAACTCAAGCTAACTCAAGCTAACCCGAGCTAACTCAAGCTAACTCAAGGTAGCTAAAGCTAGTTCAAGCTAACTCAAGCTAGCTAAAGCTAAGACAAGCTAACTCAAGCTAACTCAAGCTAACTCAAGCTAACTCAAGCTAACTCAAGCTAGTTCAAGCTAACTCAAGCTAACTCAAGCTAACTCAAGCTAGCTAAAGCTAACTCAAGCTAACTCAAGCTAACTCAAGCTAAACCGAGCTAACTCAAGCTAACTCAAGGTAGCTAAAGCTAGTTCAAGCTAGCTCAAGCTAGCTAAAGCTAAGACAAGCTAACTCAAGCTAACTCAAGCTAACTCAAGCTAGTTCAAGCTAACTCAAGCTAGCTAAAGCTAACTCAAGCTAACTCAAGCTAACTCAAGCTAGCTCAAGCTAACTCAAGCTAGTTCAAGCTAACTCAAGCTAGCTAAAGCTAACTCAAGCTAACTCAAGCTAACTCAAGCTAACTCAAGCTAGCTAAAGCTAACTCAAGCTAACTCAAGCTAACCCGAGCTAACTCAAGCTAGCTCAAGCTAACCCAAGCTAGCTAAAGCTAACTCAAGCTAACTCAAGCTAATTCAAGCTAACTCAAGCTAACTCAAGCTAACTCAAGCTAACTCAAGCTAGCTAAAGCTAACTCAAGCTAACTCAAGCTAACTCAAGCTAACCCGAGCTAACTCAAGCTAACTCAAGGTAGCTAAAGCTAGTTCAAGCTAACTCAAGCTAGCTAAAGCTAAGACAAGCTAACTCAAGCTAACTCAAGCTAACTCAAGCTAACTCAAGCTAACTCAAGCTAACTCAAGCTAGTTCAAGCTAACTCAAGCTAACTCAAGCTAACTCAAGCTAGCTAAAGCTAACTCAAGCTAACTCAAGCTAACTCAAGCTAACCCGAGCTAACTCAAGCTAACTCAAGGTAGCTAAAGCTAGTTCAAGCTAACTCAAGCTAGCTAAAGCTAAGACAAGCTAACTCAAGCTAACTCAAGCTAACTCAAGCTAACTCAAGCTAACTAAAGCTAGTTCAAGCTAACTCAAGCTAGCTAAAGCTAACTCAAGCTAACTCAAGCTAACTCAAGCTAGCTCAAGCTAACTCAAGCTAGTTCAAGCTAACTCAAGCTAGCTAAAGCTAACTCAAGCTAACTCAAGCTAACTCAAGCTAACTCAAGCTAGCTAAAGCTAACTCAAGCTAACTCAAGCTAACCCGAGCTAACTCAAGCTAGCTCAAGCTAACCCAAGCTAGCTAAAGCTAACTCAAGCTAACTCAAGCTAATTCAAGCTAACTCAAGCTAACTCAAGCTAACTCAAGCTAACTCAAGCTAGCTAAAGCTAACTCAAGCTAACTCAAGCTAACTCAAGCTAACCCGAGCTAACTCAAGCTAACTCAAGGTAGCTAAAGCTAGTTCAAGCTAACTCAAGCTAGCTAAAGCTAAGACAAGCTAACTCAAGCTAACTCAAGCTAACTCAAGCTAACTCAAGCTAACTCAAGCTAACTCAAGCTAGTTCAAGCTAACTCAAGCTAACTCAAGCTAACTCAAGCTAGCTAAAGCTAACTCAAGCTAACTCAAGCTAACTCAAGCTAACCCGAGCTAACTCAAGCTAACTCAAGGTAGCTAAAGCTAGTTCAAGCTAGCTCAAGCTAGCTAAAGCTAAGACAAGCTAACTCAAGCTAACTCAAGCTAACTCAAGCTAACTCAAGCTAGTTCAAGCTAACTCAAGCTAGCTAAAGCTAACTCAAGCTAACTCAAGCTAACTCAAGCTAGCTCAAGCTAACTCAAGCTAGTTCAAGCTAACTCAAGCTAGCTAAAGCTAACTCAAGCTAACTCAAGCTAACTCAAGCTAGCTCAAGCTAACTCAAGCTAACTCAAGCTAACTCAAGCTAACCCGAGCTAACTCAAGCTAACTCAAGGTAGCTAAAGCTAGTTCAAGCTAGCTCAAGCTAGCTAAAGCTAAGACAAGCTAACTCAAGCTAACTCAAGCTAACTCAAGCTAACTCAAGCTAGTTCAAGCTAACTCAAGCTAGCTAAAGCTAACTCAAGCTAACTCAAGCTAACTCAAGCTAGCTCAAGCTAACTCAAGCTAGTTCAAGCTAACTCAAGCTAGCTAAAGCTAACTCAAGCTAACTCAAGCTAACTCAAGCTAGCTCAAGCTAACTCAAGCTAGTTCAAGCTAACTCAAGCTAGCTAAAGCTAACTCAAGCTAACTCAAGCTAACTCAAGCTAACTCAAGCTAGCTAAAGCTAACTCAAGCTAACTCAAGCTAACCCGAGCTAACTCAAGCTAGCTCAAGCTAACCCAAGCTAGCTAAAGCTAACTCAAGCTAACTCAAGCTAATTCAAGCTAACTCAAGCTAACTCAAGCTAACTCAAGCTAACTCAAGCTAGCTAAAGCTAACTCAAGCTAACTCAAGCTAACTCAAGCTAACCCGAGCTAACTCAAGCTAACTCAAGGTAGCTAAAGCTAGTTCAAGCTAACTCAAGCTAGCTAAAGCTAAGACAAGCTAACTCAAGCTAACTCAAGCTAACTCAAGCTAACTCAAGCTAACTCAAGCTAGTTCAAGCTAACTCAAGCTAACTCAAGCTAACTCAAGCTAGCTAAAGCTAACTCAAGCTAACTCAAGCTAACTCAAGCTAACCCGAGCTAACTCAAGCTAACTCAAGGTAGCTAAAGCTAGTTCAAGCTAGCTCAAGCTAGCTAAAGCTAAGACAAGCTAACTCAAGCTAACTCAAGCTAACTCAAGCTAGTTCAAGCTAACTCAAGCTAGCTAAAGCTAACTCAAGCTAACTCAAGCTAACTCAAGCTAGCTCAAGCTAACTCAAGCTAGTTCAAGCTAACTCAAGCTAGCTAAAGCTAACTCAAGCTAACTCAAGCTAACTCAAGCTAACTCAAGCTAGCTAAAGCTAACTCAAGCTAACTCAAGCTAACCCGAGCTAACTCAAGCTAGCTCAAGCTAACCCAAGCTAGCTAAAGCTAACTCAAGCTAACTCAAGCTAATTCAAGCTAACTCAAGCTAACTCAAGCTAACTCAAGCTAACTCAAGCTAGCTAAAGCTAACTCAAGCTAACTCAAGCTAACTCAAGCTAACCCGAGCTAACTCAAGCTAACTCAAGGTAGCTAAAGCTAGTTCAAGCTAACTCAAGCTAGCTAAAGCTAAGACAAGCTAACTCAAGCTAACTCAAGCTAACTCAAGCTAACTCAAGCTAACTCAAGCTAACTCAAGCTAGTTCAAGCTAACTCAAGCTAACTCAAGCTAACTCAAGCTAGCTAAAGCTAACTCAAGCTAACTCAAGCTAACTCAAGCTAACCCGAGCTAACTCAAGCTAACTCAAGGTAGCTAAAGCTAGTTCAAGCTAACTCAAGCTAGCTAAAGCTAAGACAAGCTAACTCAAGCTAACTCAAGCTAACTCAAGCTAACTCAAGCTAACTAAAGCTAGTTCAAGCTAACTCAAGCTAGCTAAAGCTAACTCAAGCTAACTCAAGCTAACTCAAGCTAGCTCAAGCTAACTCAAGCTAGTTCAAGCTAACTCAAGCTAGCTAAAGCTAACTCAAGCTAACTCAAGCTAACTCAAGCTAACTCAAGCTAGCTAAAGCTAACTCAAGCTAACTCAAGCTAACCCGAGCTAACTCAAGCTAGCTCAAGCTAACCCAAGCTAGCTAAAGCTAACTCAAGCTAACTCAAGCTAATTCAAGCTAACTCAAGCTAACTCAAGCTAACTCAAGCTAACTCAAGCTAGCTAAAGCTAACTCAAGCTAACTCAAGCTAACTCAAGCTAACCCGAGCTAACTCAAGCTAACTCAAGGTAGCTAAAGCTAGTTCAAGCTAACTCAAGCTAGCTAAAGCTAAGACAAGCTAACTCAAGCTAACTCAAGCTAACTCAAGCTAACTCAAGCTAACTCAAGCTAACTCAAGCTAGTTCAAGCTAACTCAAGCTAACTCAAGCTAACTCAAGCTAGCTAAAGCTAACTCAAGCTAACTCAAGCTAACTCAAGCTAACCCGAGCTAACTCAAGCTAACTCAAGGTAGCTAAAGCTAGTTCAAGCTAACTCAAGCTAGCTAAAGCTAAGACAAGCTAACTCAAGCTAACTCAAGCTAACTCAAGCTAACTCAAGCTAACTAAAGCTAGTTCAAGCTAACTCAAGCTAGCTAAAGCTAACTCAAGCTAACTCAAGCTAACTCAAGCTAGCTCAAGCTAACTCAAGCTAGTTCAAGCTAACTCAAGCTAGCTAAAGCTAACTCAAGCTAACTCAAGCTAACTCAAGCTAACTCAAGCTAGCTAAAGCTAACTCAAGCTAACTCAAGCTAACCCGAGCTAACTCAAGCTAGCTCAAGCTAACCCAAGCTAGCTAAAGCTAACTCAAGCTAACTCAAGCTAATTCAAGCTAACTCAAGCTAACTCAAGCTAACTCAAGCTAACTCAAGCTAGCTAAAGCTAACTCAAGCTAACTCAAGCTAACTCAAGCTAACCCGAGCTAACTCAAGCTAACTCAAGGTAGCTAAAGCTAGTTCAAGCTAACTCAAGCTAGCTAAAGCTAAGACAAGCTAACTCAAGCTAACTCAAGCTAACTCAAGCTAACTCAAGCTAACTCAAGCTAGTTCAAGCTAACTTAATGAAGTTAACCCAAGCTAACTTGGGTTAATGAAGTCAAACTCAAGCTAACCCGAGCTAACTCAAGCTAACTCAAGCTAATTCAAGCTAACTCAAGCTAACTCAAGCTAATTCAAGCTAACTCAAGCTAATTCAAGCTAACTCAAGCTAGCTCAAGCTAACTCAAGCTAACCCAAGCTAACTTAAGCTAGCTTAAGCTAATTAAAGCTAATTAAAGCTAACTCAAGCTAACCCAAGCTAACTTAAGCTAGCTCTAGCTGGCTGCCACTGTTAGGCCATTTGGGAGCGCTTTTCTCGCACTCTGATTGGCTGCCACTGTTAGGCCATTTGGGAGCGCTTTTCTCGCACTCTGATTGGCTGCCACTGTTAGGCCATTTGGGAGCGCTTTTCTCGCACTCTGATTGGCTGCCACTGTTAGGCCATTTGGGAGCGCTTTTCTCGCACTCTGATTGGCTGCCACTGTTAGGCCATTTGGGAGCGCTTTTCTCGCACTCTGATTGGCTGCCACTGTTAGGCCATTTGGGAGCGCTTTTCTCGCACTCTGATTGGCTGCCACTGTTAGGCCATTTGGGAGCGCTTTTCTCGCACTCTGATTGGCTGCCACTGTTAGGCCATTTGGGAGCGCTTTTCTCGCACTCTGATTGGCTGCCACTGTTAGGCCATTTGGGAGCGCTTTTCTCGCACTCTGATTGGCTGCCACTGTTAGGCCATTTGGGAGCGCTTTTCTCGCACTCTGATTGGCTGCCACTGTTAGGCCATTTGGGAGCGCTTTTCTCGCACTCTGATTGGCTGCCACTGTTAGGCCATTTGGGAGCGCTTTTCTCGCACTCTGATTGGCTGCCACTGTTAGGCCATTTGGGAGCGCTTTTCTCGCACTCTGATTGGCTGCCACTGTTAGGCCATTTGGGAGCGCTTTTCTCGCACTCTGATTGGCTGCCACTGTTAGGCCATTTGGGAGCGCTTTTCTCGCACTCTGATTGGCTGCCACTGTTAGGCCATTTGGGAGCGCTTTTCTCGCACTCTGATTGGCTGCCACTGTTAGGCCATTTGGGAGCGCTTTTCTCGCACTCTGATTGGCTGCCACTGTTAGGCCATTTGGGAGCGCTTTTCTCGCACTCTGATTGGCTGCCACTGTTAGGCCATTTGGGAGCGCTTTTCTCGCACTCTGATTGGCTGCCACTGTTAGGCCATTTGGGAGCGCTTTTTCTCGCACTCTGATTGGCTGCCACTGTTAGGCCATTTGGGAGCGCTTTTCTCGCACTCTGATTGGCTGCCACTGTTAGGCCATTTGGGAGCGCTTTTCTCGCACTCTGATTGGCTGCCACTGTTAGGCCATTTGGGAGCGCTTTTCTCGCACTCTGATTGGCTGCCACTGTTAGGCCATTTGGGAGCGCTTTTCTCGCACTCTGATTGGCTGCCACTGTTAGGCCATTTGGGAGCGCTTTTCTCGCACTCTGATTGGCTGCCACTGTTAGGCCATTTGGGAGCGCTTTTCTCGCACTCTGATTGGCTGCCACTGTTAGGCCATTTGGGAGCGCTTTTCTCGCACTCTGATTGGCTGCCACTGTTAGGCCATTTGGGAGCGCTTTTCTCGCACTCTGATTGGCTGCCACTGTTAGGCCATTTGGGAGCGCTTTTCTCGCACTCTGATTGGCTGCCAGTGTTAGGCCATTTGGGAGCGCTTTTCTCGCACTCTGATTGGCTGCCAGTGTTAGGCCATTTGGGAGCGCTTTTCTCGCACTCTGATTGGCTGCCAGTGTTAGGCCATTTGGGAGCGCATAGATGACGAGGCAACACTTTCAGACAGCAAAGCGATGCTTCAGCTTACTTCAGCTAATTTAGAACACAACCGAACATTTGTAGCAAGACACCGCACAACCTTGGCTGCTTGGTTGCCTGAGCACAAGTTCAAGTTCTTTCCCAGTGCCGTAACACGACACTGGAATTTTCACCAAATGTCAACCACCGTTTGCCGTACACTCCGAATTATGTTACGGTGCTTATTGGCTAGAGAAGAACTCAAAAGTATGAGTTGATTGCAAGGCAGTAGACATGGTTTCGCACAGCATAGATCAACATAGAATAAAACTCTCTGCAGAATTTTGATCTTCCTTCTTCCTAACTCAAATGAGTAGCGAGGTCCATATCATGCACCACCGAGAGACTATCTTCTAGTCTATCTATACCACCAGCCCGAAGGCTAGCAATATTTATATCATGCACCACCGAGAGACTATCTTCTAGTCTATCTATATCACCAGCCCGAAGGCTAGCAATATTTACATCATGCACCACCGAGAGACTATCTTCTAGTCTATCTATATCACCAGCCCGAAGGCTAGCAATATTTATATCATGCACCACCGAGAGACTATCTTCTAGTCTATCTATATCACCAGCCCGAAGGCTAGCAATATTTATATCATGCACCACCGAGAGACT